>NC_132800.1:25511525-25579025 GCF_048594095.1 Paramormyrops kingsleyae | reverse complement strand
AATATCAAAAAACAAATCTAGCCAAGTTATTAATCCATGAAGAGGAAGAATGTGTATGTTTGATATATTTCAAACAATGTTAATGTTTAACTGCCAGACAAGACATGTTTTACATCCTCACATCACTTACAGAGCTGTCTTGCATGTCTTGACCACAGGCAGCAGCCTCCAGTGCTCATGATCTGATCTGAAGAATTTCTTCAGATCAAACACATCCAGCTCCTCATCTGACATCAGTAACACAAAGGCCAGAGCTGAGTACTGTGCAGGTGAGAGGTCTTCTGCTGAAAGGCTTCCTGAATTCAGGTATCTTTGACCCTCCTCTACTAGAGAATTGTCACCCAGTTCATTCAGACAGTGGAACAGGTTGATGGTCCTTTCTGGAGATAAATTCTCCTTTATTTTCCCCTTGATGTATTGCGCTGTTTCCCCAATGTTATGTGAGCTGGTTCTTGTCTGTCCCAGTAGCCTTTGTAACAGAGTCTTACTGGAGTCTGTTGAGAGGCCCAGGAGGAAGCGGAGGTAGAGGTCCAAGTGTCCATTCTTGCTCTTTAATGCCTGATCCACTGCAGTCTTCAGCAGGTTAGCTGATGACTTTGATAGAAACACATATAAAGCAGCGAGATACTCCTGGATGCTCAGATGCACAAAGCAGTACACCTTCTCCCGATACAACCCATATTCCTCTTTAAAGACTTCTGTGCACACTCCAGAGTAAACTGAAGCTTCTTTGATGCCAAGGTCACTCTTTTCCAGATCTTTCTTATAAAATATGAGATTGCCTTTTTCAAGGCTATGAAAAGCCAGTTTACCGAGATTTAGAAGGAGGCGTCTAATATCATTAGTTTCATTGTTTTTCATCAATCCATCCTTCAGTTTCCTGTACCACTCTGTCCTATTCTGGGGCCTGTACTTGTTTTTAATTGATCTTGTCTGAAAGATCAGGAAGTGTGTGTACATTTCAGTCAGAGTCCTTGGAATTTCTCCACTGTCAGACTCACTAAAAAGACTCTCAAGGACAGTGGCTGAAATCGAGCAGAACACAGGAATGTGGCACATGATGAAGAGGCTCCTTGATGATTTCACATGTCTGATAATCCTTTCAGCCAGGCTCTCATTATTAAATCTCTTTCTGAAATACTCCTCCTTATGGGCATCACTGAACCCTCGTATCTCTGTCACCTGGTCGATGCACTCAGTAGGTACCTGATTGGTTGCTGCAGGCCGGGAGGTTATCCAGAGGAGAGCGGATGGAAGCAGATTCCCCTTAATGAGGTTAGTCAACAGCACATCCAGTGATGTTTCCTTTGTTACATCAAACCAGCTCTCATTGTTCTGAAAATCTAGAGGAAGTCGACACTCATCCAGACCATCAAAGATGAACAAGACTTTGTACCTAAACAGCTCAGTAGATTGAAATGAATTTAGTTCTGGGTCAAAGCGGTGAAGCAGTTCAATCAGACTGTATTTATCCTTAATCAAATTCAGGCTCCGGAAAGGAAGAGCAAATATGAAGTGAATGTCCTGGTTTGCTTTTCCATCTGTCCAGTCGAGAATAAATTTGTGCACAGAGACTGTTTTCCCGATACCTGCCACCCCTTTAGTGAGTACAGTTCTGATAGGTGTCTCACGCCCGCATAAGGGTTTAAATATATCATTGCACTTGACTGTAGTATCTTCAGTTTGCCTTTTCTTGGATGCTGTTTCAATCTGTCTCACTTCATGTTCATCATTGACTCCTCCAGTCCCACCTTCAGTTATGTAGAGTTCTGTGTAAATCTCTTTGAGAAGTGTTGGCTGTCCTTCCTTAGCTTTCCCTTCAGTTACAAACTCAAATTTCTTCTTCATGTTACATTTTATTCTGTCCATCATGAGCTCCCCTGAAGAAATATGGGAGGAAAATGGACAATTTCTCAACAGGATCCTGACCAGTGTGAGAGGAAGAATATAAACACACACACACACACACACACACACACACGATGTTCACTATTTCACTGTGATAAATGAAACTTTAAATTTCACATCATACAGATTTTTTTCTGAAACACCACATACATGTAGATAATAGCGTACAGCTCTTACTTTTCTCTGATACGTCACCCAGCTCACTTCCTGCTTGGTTACCTGAAATAAGAAAGAATTTCATATTCATTTCTATCTTCAACATCAGTATGTAGCAAAAACTTCATTATTTCCCATATAATGTATTTAATATATTTCTTTTTCAATACCTAAAAAAGGCTACATATGGTTTTATATGAAAAATAAGAAAAGTTAAAAAGCGTGATTACAAATCTGCAGGTCTGCCTTCAGTCTCTCAGCAAGGTCATTCAGGGTCATATTCTTCAGGATTTCAAGCATGACATTGAGAGCATCAACTTCGCTGTAGGAATTTATCATCTTGTCTGCGAGGTCTGTCCTATCCAAGCCCTTCACCAGGCCCCTGGGAAGGGGCTTTAACTCTTTATACTGTGTGTGACTCAGTTTCCATTTAAACTTCTTCAGCTCTTCATCATCGAGCTCCTCCAGGTACTCCTCCAAGAGGTCGGGGAGCGAGGTCTGGGTCTGCAGAATGTCAGAGATGAGTCCATGAGACTCACAAACCCGTACATGGTCACTCACACACATGCACTGACCTTTCTGTTAACAGAAGGCAGGTTTCCTGCTCACAGTCTTATATGTCTGCTGGAGACACCTGCTGTGACTCTTTCATTACTATAGGAGACACATGTGTGTTTATTTCTGCATTATTATTTAACCTTATTTAAGCAGGTTAGTCTCACTGATTTTAAAAATCTCTTTTAAAAGAGAGACCTGTCCAACATAAAGAGTTTCAAGTTAAGATCGAATACAGCACATTAAAACAATAGGGTCAAATCATAACAGACTGCAAACATAATGTTAAGGCAGCATCAAATATTATTATACACATTTTAGATAAAGTTATTCTGTTCCAGCCCGTCTGTACCATTTGGCGTAGGGCAGTACGGAAGTAATATAATTATACATATTTTAGATTAAGTTATTCTGTTCCAGCCCGTCTGTACCATTTGGTGTAGGGCGGTACGGAAGTAATATAATTATACATATTTTAGATTAAGTTATTCTGTTCCAGCCCATCTATACCATTTGGCGTAGGGCGGTACGGAAGTAATATAATTATACATATTTTAGATTAAGTTATTCTGTTCCACCCCGTCTGTACCATTTGGCGTAGGGCGGTACGGAAGTAATATAATTATACATATTTTAGATTAAGTTATTCTGTTCCAGCCCTTCTGTACCATTTGGTGTAGGGCGGTACGGAAGTAATATAATTATACATATTTTAGATTAAGTTATTCTGTACCAGCCCGTCTGTACCATTTGGTGTAGGGCGGTACGGAAGTAATATAATTATACATATTTTAGATTAAGTTATTCTGTTGCAGCCCGTCTGTACCATTTGGTGTAGGGCGGTACGGAAGTAATATAATTATACATATTTTAGATTAAGTTATTCTGTTCCAGCCCGGTCTGTACCATTTGGTGTAGGGCGGTACGGAAGCAATATAACTATACATATTTTAGATTAAGTTATTCTGTTCCAGCCCGGTCTGTACCATTTGGTGTAGGGCGGTACGGAAGTAATATAATTATACATATTTTAGATTAAGTTATTCTGTACCAGCCCGTCTGTACCATTTGGTGTAGGGTGGTACGGAAGTAATATAATTATACATATTTTAGATTAAGTTTTTCTGTTCCAGCCCATCTATACCATTTGGTGTAGGGTGGTACGGAAGTAATATAATTATACATATTTTAGATTAAGTTTTTCTGTTCCAGCCCATCTATACCATTTGGTGTAGGGCGGTACGGTACGGAAGTGGCCTGGGGAAGAGCACTGTGGAGAGGGAGCTTTTTGTCTGCTATGTTCAGCAACCTTCAGCTGAAAATCGTTACTCAGCTTAAGCTTCCCTGCCTTTCAGTGTCTGGTATTTATGGACAGAATGCATCAAATGCCGAAACACTGTAGCCAAACCTCTTGGTGAGCCATTGCTTAGATGTTTATGGCTGTAAGGAAACCAGGTCCTGTGTATCAGTCTGACTCTGTAATGAAAACCAAAAGTAATGTTAGCTTTACATTCAAAAGTCAGTTTAGCAGCTGTAATATCTTACAACCAAAGCAAACTGGTCAGTTTTTACTCACACAGGCAGTTTGCAGTCGCAGGCAGAGACGTCCACTGATCATTTGGACTCTATTTAACTATGGGCCATATTTCATCCTGTGTTTAGGTCAAAAAAGGATACAGTCATTACACTGCATGTTCCTTCAGTATTCAATGGGCACTTTGGATATTAAACTATAAGGAGGGAGGCTGGCCTTGATGTGATGTGCAACCAGCCCCTCAAAGCATGTCATCTCCACTGAGGTGGGGCAGTGTGACTGTGTCTGACCTGTGTGACTCAAAGCGAGCAAAGGAGCTGTTTATACTCTGGTCACCAGAGCGAGGAAGCGGCTGTACCACCTGAGGCAGCTGAGGAGATTTAGGGTCACTCCAGTTCCTGATGAGTGAGTGGACGTCTGTCATCATCCAGGGTTTCTGGTTTGGAAAAACCTGGGCGGGTTTGTTGACACCGACATTGTCAGCACAGTTTGCAATGTAGAACAACAGAGTTTGCGTGTCCTGCTCTAAATCCTGATATTCAAATAGACTCCAGTCGTTGTGTGTAGCTGGGAAATAGCGCCCCCTGGCCAAGTCTTACTTTCTTCCTGAGGGGGATATAGGCTGGTATGAGGAGAAGAGCAAGGTGGTCTGACTGGCCTAAATGTTCTGTAGCCATGCTTGATATTAGAATAAACACTGTCAAGTATGTTATGCCGCGTGGTGGCAGAGTTCATGTATTGAGTGAATTTGGGGGGAATAGTGACTGTCTGTGGTTTGGCTGTGTGAAAACTGAAAGGCGACAAAGGGAGTACTGGCACTGAATAACAAGGGGAGCACTAGCACTGAATCACAAGGGGAGCACTGGCACCTGGCACTGAATAACAAGGGGAGTACTGGAACCTGGTACTGAATCACAAGGGGAGCACTGACACCTGGCACTGAATCACAAGGGTAGCACTGGCACCTGGCACTGAATCACAAGGGTAGCACTGGCACCTGGCACTGAATAACAAGGGTAGCACTGACACCTGGCACTGAATCACAAGGGTAGCACTGACACCTGGCACTGAATAACAAGGGGAGTACTGGCACCTGCTACTGAATATCAAGGGGAGTACTGGCACCTGGCACTGAATAACAAGGAGAGCACTGGCACCTGGCACTGAATAACAAGGGGAATACTGGCACCTGGCACTGAATAACAAGGGGAGCACTGGCACCTGGCACTGAATAACAAGGGGAGTATTGGCACCTGGCACTAAATAACAAGGGGAGTACTGGCACCTGGCACTAAATAACAAGGGGAGTACTGGCACCTGGCACTAAATAACAAGGGGAGTACTGGCACCTAGTACTTAGGGTCACTGGTCTACAGGAGAGTGGGTGGTTCAAGGAGCTGCTCATCAAAGGCTGTCAACGGTTTATACTCAACACTCACAACGAGTTCATTTACGTATCATGGCCATCACATGTATTCTTTATTCATTACACGCGTCTTTAGTGCACCTACACACGGAATTAACGCTATGCATGTGCGAGATGCAGTACCACCAAAAATCTTGGAGGCAGTATTGCAGTGCATATCAACTTCAGTGCACTCAAGTTAGGCACACTCAAAATAAGACACTGAAACAACTGAAAGTCAAAACTGTTTGTTACAGTGTAACTCCTGGCTCTGATTCCACATTCACACACACCTCCATACAGAACTGGTAGCTACTGCTACACTAAAATCATGCTGTCTGTTATTGTTCTGCTGCACATGTGGGTCACTGCAGGACTGTCACCAGTTCACACTGGAATCCGATACTGACACTATTGCATTAAATTTTTTTTTTTTAAACGTAGAAGTGAAACTTTTGAGGCCCTATGTTGTTTTAGGGAAATTATTAACATATGATGCAAAATTAAATTTTTAATTTAAATTTATTTTTTTTCTATTATAGAGCTCTTAAAATATATGGTAAGTTTCCATTTTGTACTCTGTGCTGAGGCTGGTCAGATAGTTCCTGTAAGTTCTACAGGAGCAGGAAGTATGTGTAACACGTAGATCACGCAGAAAACAAGCCCTGTGTTTATTTCTATTATCACATTGGTCTATTCAGTAACTAATGTAACTAAGTACTGTGTAAGTAAGATTTACTACACAAAACAGCTCACAGAGGAACACTGAGACAGCCACGCAAAGACATACCAACATTCTTATGTGGCTGATTATACTGATTTAAAAAATATATTTAAAAATACATAATTTTTACTTGGGTCTTCAACATGTCACACTTCTAGTCCTGCAATTAAAAATCGTGAACTCCTACTAAAGTAACTCTGATATCATTTTGGTAAAATATTCTCTGTCTTACCTTGAGAACTGAACAGGAAGGCAGACAAAACTGGGAAATACTGGCGTTGGAGAGAGAAACTGCAATGCTAAAGATGTTGCAACTTCCTTTTTTGTAAGTATGGGGGGGGGGGGACAGAGCACATGAAAGTTAAAGGAGGGTAGAACAATTCAGTGGATGGATGGACGGATGGATTGATGGAAAGAAGATAAGATCAGAGGCGGCGCTACCATTAGGCAAAAGTAGGCGAGCGCCTAGAGCCCCGAACTGCCAGGGCCCCATGACTTAAGTCGTACTAAGTATTTTTAGCAAGCACTTACAACTAACATCTGAAATTATTAAAAATCCACTTGCTAAAGTGACCCCAACACACACTGCAATGGTACATTCCGTGTGACGAAAGCGGAAGGTTATTCACTGCAGTTTGATTAAGGAGCGGGAGACGTACTACTACAACCATGAAACGGAGTTACCCAAGTGGTGTAGAAAAACGGAGAAAACGGGAGGAGAACAGACAATTGATAGAGTCCTTGACAAAGGTAACAGCATTTTTTACACCAGTGCAGCAGACAGGTACTAACAACCCTAATAATGGTGACAGCAACAAAGTCGGCCAAGACGACACTGCTGTCACTAGCAACACTACTTCTGTTGATGAGCAAATGTTACCACAATCAGCAGCAACAAGTGATGCAGCTGCTACGCCACTCTCAGAACCTGCATCTTCTTGTGGAAATGCTGAAACAGAGAAGCAAATATCCTCTGTTGTATTAAGTGACAGTGTCAATGGTGTTAGTGTAGTGCAGGAGCCTATTGCTGGTTGTTCAAGCTATGCTGATAGAGCGAGCTCTAATGCACACATATATAGCGGATCACAACAAGCTGGTTCCTCCGCCCCTCCTAATGAATGTGTTATACTTGAAGATGACCCAGCATTATGGCCCAAGGAGCTTACAGACAAGGAGCGCTGCTCATTGGTGCTGAAAGGACCAGTTCAGGTGAAGAACAGAATATTTCCTAAGAATAAAGAGGGGCGCAGATTTACTAATAGTCACTACTACATACAATTAAAGAATGGAGAAGAGATAACCAGATCCTGGCTTGTGTACAGTGAAAAAAATGATTGTGTTGTGTGCTTTTGTTGCTGCTTGTTTGGAGACAGACAAAAAAATGCTCTTAGTGGGGAAGGATATAATGCTTGGAAAAATCTTGCAGCCCACTTGAAACACCAGGAGCGGTCCCCTGAACATATCACAAACATGGAGAGCTGGGCTGGCACACTGTATCACACAGACTAAAAACATGCACAGCTATAGATCAGCTGAACCAGGATAGAATTGCTCTAGAGGTAAACCGCTGGAAAGAGATTCTACGAAGAATAATTGCAATTGTGTGCCATTTAGCAGAACGTTGTATTGCATTTTGTGGACACTCAGAGAAGTTATTTGAGGCTGGCAATGGGAATTTTCTTGGTCAAGTGGAATTGATGGCTGTTCGACCCTGTTATGCGTGAACATTTGAGAAAAATTCAGGATAAAGAGGTCAGTGACACTTATTTTAGCAAAGATATTCAAAATGAACTCATCTCCCTTGCAGCAAAAAGTACAACTGATGCAATTGTCCAAAGAGTTAAGAAAGCCAAATACTATGCAGTAATTATGGACTGCACCCAAGACCTTAGTCACAATGAGCAGCTGTCTGTTGTTCTAAGGATCGTAAATTGTGAGGCCTCAAAAGGTATCTCCATTCATGAACATTTTGTTGGATTCCTTCCGGCACATGACACAACTGAGAAAGGCTTATGTGAGTCATTTTTAGGACACTTAGAAACACTTGGTTTGGACCTTCCCAACTGTCGGGGCCAGTCATATGATAACGGGAGTAATATGCAGGGAAAAGAGCAAGGGGTCCAAAAGAGAGCGCTGGAACTAAACAACAAAGCATTATGTATTCCTTGTGGAAGTCATACACTGAACCTTGTTGTCAGTGATGCAGCCAAGTCATCTGTGACTTCTATGAGCTTTTTTGGTCTGTTACAGCGACTTTACACTCTGTTTAGTTCCTCAGTTCACCGCTGGGCCATTCTCAGAGAACATGTCAAGGATCTCTCTGTGAAGGCACTATCAACAACCAGATGGGAGTGTCGGGTTGAAGCTGTTAAAGCTGTTCGATACCAGCTGCCTGAAATATTGAAGGCTTTAACTGCTCTGATGAAGTACGCTACAGAGAAAAGGGATGCAGAAGTTCTTTCAACAGCTGGAAGCCTCCTCCGGGAGATGCAAGGGTGGCCATTTATGGTAAGTACCATTATATGGTACAATGTATTGTTCCAGATAAATAAAGTCAGCAAGATCCTGCAGAGCCCCAAAATTTCAGTTGAAACTGTGAGGAGAGAGGTTATGGCAGTGACAGAATTTCTTCAGGAATTTAGGGACCATGGATTCACCTCTGCTATATCAGATGCCAGGGAGATAGCAGAGAAGACTGAAACAGAGATGAGCTGGCCAGAGGGGCATCAGAGAAAAAAAAGAAGACAGTTTGACTATGATGGAGAAGATCAAACTCAGTTAACTGGTGAAGAGCAGTTTAAAACTAACTTTTTTCTTCAGTTAGTACATACAGCACTGATTTTCACATCTAGAGAGCATCAGTGAGTTGTATGGCTTTCTCTACGCCACTGATATCATGAGAAGCACAGTGCAGAGAGGGAGACTAAATGACTGCTGCTCCAGACTGGAGAAAACAATGCAAGATGTTGATGCTGGTGACCTGAAGCTGGAGATCCAGAGTGCCATCAGATCCTTTCCCACACACATCTCCACACCATCTGAGATGCTTGATCACATATATAAAGAAAATATCCTGGACATATATCCAAATTTGAGTATAGCTCTCAGACTGTTACTTACTCTCCCTGTCACAGTTGCTTCAGGTGAGAGAAGTTTCTCATGCCTGAAACTTAAGACATACCTCAGGTCAACAATGTCACAAGAGCGGCTGTCTGCACTTGCTATTCTCTCCATTGAGCATGAAGTCAGAAAATCAGTGGATATGGAGTCAGTAATAACAAAGTTTGCTGAAGCCAAAGCTCGCAAGGTCAGATTTTAGTGTCTTGACCAACACTATTCACCCCAGCCAAGCATAAAATAAGATTACTTACCAAATAAAAAAAACATTTTACCATTATTTTCATATTATTCTTGCTTCAACACCACAAGATTCATATGTTTTTTCCATCCACTAAAGCTCATTTGATGAAGGAAGAGTAAGCTATTTTAAAAACTTAAATAATGTCCAAAAAACTGGGGGAAAGAATAAAAGCTAGAGAAATACAGTGGCAGAAGAGGAGAAGAGAAGAAAAAACATGAAAATAACATTTGAGTTAAAAGACAGCAAGGGGCAGAATGACAAAGGAGAAAGAGAGAGAGAGAGAGAGAGAGAGAGATCCAAATAAACAAAAAATCAATAAAGGAGAAGGGGAAAGGTGTAGAGAAAACATGCAAAAAGAAGAGGAAAGTAAATATAAGGATGACAGAAAAGAAGCAGGAGATTGGAAGGAGGGAAAGAAAGCAGTCAAGGAGCAAGAGAAATATATATAAATAAAAGCATTAAAGAGACAGAAGAAGAAAAAGAAGAAAAAGAAGAAAACATAAAACCAAACAGACTGAATACAGAAGCAAAGAAGGGAAGGCAGGGATACAGATAAGAGGTAATAATTTTAATAAGTATTATTTGTGTCGCTCCATTTACCTGTCATGGGTTTTCTTACTTTAGTGAAACAACATAGAAGACAGAGGCCGATCATCAAATATTAATCTGCTGGAATAAAAAGGTAACTGATCTGTGATATCAGATGGGTGAACTGACAATGAGGTACTTTCTAATTGTAGAAAAAACATTTGGTTGTGAAAAGATTTTAAAGGTCATGCATTAGTTACCCTGTTAATATGTTTAGTTGTTTTTTTTCTACAGGGCTGTTCTAGACATCTGGATAAGATTGATCTGGGATGACGAGTGAAGAGAATTTTAAGGTAGGCCTTAAAAAAAGCACGTAATGCAGAGGGCCCCATATCCATGTTCGCCTTGAGCCCCAAAATTGCTAAATCCGCCACTGGACAAGAGAAGACAAGACAAGACAAGACTTGACTTTATTGATCCCAGACCGGGGAAATTTTATTGATACTAAAGCCTAAGAAATACAACAGCAATAGAAAAAAAGAAACCGAAAGCTACTATAACAAAATAGTAATAAATAAGAAAGACAAGCAATGAAAAACTCGCACACACAGTTACTCATATTGTACACATGACATGGGTAGTTGCATAGATGATACATATACAGATAATGCACCGAGTGGATATAAATATATAAGCTGCGTAGATACAGTGGATATTGCGCAGTGTAAGAACATAGTGGACAGTCAGTAGGGGAATTGCACGTGGGTAATTGCACAGATGAATGACACACATACAGATGCACCGGGTGAATAAAAATATACAAGTGACATTTATGCAAAAATTGTGGACAAAACTATGACCTTCTCACACTGTTCACTGCTGTGTTATAAAGTCTAATGGCAGACAGAATGAAAGGTTTGTGGAAGCGTTCCTACTTACATGCTGGATGCCGCCGTCTGGTGCTGAAGGAGCTGCGTGACGCTCCCTCTGTCACATGCAGGGGGTGAGAGGGATCGTCCACGATGGATGTAAGTTTGGCCGACAGCCTCCTCTCAGCCGCCTCCTCAGTGGAGTCCAAGGAGCAGCCCAGGACAGAGCCAGCACTCCTGAGCAGCTTCTTTAGTCTTCCTGCCCCTCTCTGAGCTCCCGCATCCCCAGCAGGCCACTGCAAAGAATACTGCAGATGCTGCTACTGTCATAAAATGTCCTTAACAGTGTCCTGCACACTGCGAAGGACCTCAGTCTTCTCAGCAGGCGGAGACGGCCCTTCCTGTACAGGGCGTCTGTATTGTGTGACCAGTCAGAATCAGAATTCGCTTTATTGGCCTGGAATAACTGCACGTACTAGGAATTTGTTTTGGCAGTATTGGTGCTTACGTTCACAAATAACATAGTAGAACAAGAATATAAATTAAGAAACATAAGTAGAGATAAAATAATAAAGGAATAAAATAGTGCAAGCTGTGCAATATAATTGTAAGGACATTTAAGGGGAACAGAGGTATATTGCATACTGGAATATAAAGGTATGAAAATATATGATGTCCAGCAGATAACAGATGATGTACAAGGATGCAGGCAGGGAGGCTCATGCTGAGGCACCGTCTGCAGATCTATTGGCTCTGTAGACAAACTGCACTGGGTCCAGGAGGGAGTCAGTGATCCATCTGAGGTGAGACAGTCCAAGACACTCAAATGACCTGAATAAATGAATTATACAACAGCACCTGTTCTCCCCTTTAAGGAGGAACAGCATCTGTCCAGCAAATGGAGAGCATATGACTTCTGTGCAATTTATGGTAGGGGCCCGAGGTGTGCTTTGTTTCTCCTTGCTTCTTCTGACTCTGTCTGCACCACACAGGAGCGAGGAGTGTCTGCTCCTCTCAGCACTGTAGCAGGCTCCTGCGTTTTGGTAATCCAGACTCGCTGACCTGCTTTTAGCTCTGGTTTTGGTAATCCAGACTCGCTGACCTGCTTTTACCTCTGGTTTTGGTAACCCAGACTCGCTGACCTGCTTTTACCTCTGGTTTTGGTAACCCAGACTCGCTGACCAGCTTTTAGCTCTGGTTTTGGTAATCCAGACTCGCTGACCTGCTTTTAGCTCTGGTTTTGGTAATCCAGACTCGCTGGCCTGCTTTTAGCTCTGGTTTTGGTAACCCAGACTCGCTGACCTGCTTTTACCTCTGGTTTTGGTAACCCAGACTTGCTGACCTGCTTTTAGCTCTGGGTTTGGTAACCCAGACTTGCTGACCGACCTGCTTTTAGCTCTGGGTTTGGTAACCCAGACTTGCTGACCTGCTTTTACCTCTGGTTTTGGTAATCCAGACTTGCTGACCTACTTTTAGCTCTGGGTTTGGTAATCCAGACTCGCTGACCTGCTTTTACCTCTGGTTTTGGTAACCCAGACTCGCTGACCAGCTTTTAGCTCTGGTTTTGGTAACCCAGACTCGCTGACCTGCTTTTACCTCTGGTTTTGGTAACCCAGACTCGTTGACCTGCTTTTAGCTCTGGTTTTGGTAACCCAGACTCGCTGACCTGCTTTTACCTCTGGTTTTGGTAACCCAGACTCGCTGACCAGCTTTTAGCTCTGGTTTTGGTAACCCAGACTCGCTGACCTGCTTTTACCTCTGGTTTTGGTAATCCAGACTCGTTGACCTGCTTTTACCTCTGGTTTTGGTAACCCAGACTCGCTGACCAGCTTTTAGCTCTGGTTTTGGTAACCAAGACTCGCTGACCTGCTTTTACCTCTGGTTTTGGTAATCCAGGCTCGTTGACCTGCTTTTTCCTCTGGTTTTGGTAACCCAGACTCGCTGACCTGCTTTTACCTCTGGTTTTGGTAACCCAGACTCGCTGACCAGCTTTTAGCTCTGGTTTTGGTAACCCAGACTCGCTGACCTGCTTTTAGCTCTGGTTTTGGTAATCCAGACTCGCTGACCTGCTTTTACCTCTGGTTTTGGTAACCCAGACTCGCTGACCTGCTTTTACCTCTGGTTTTGGTAACCCAGACTCGCTGACCTGCTTTTACCTCTGGTTTTGGTAATCCAGACTCGTTGACCTGCTTTTACCTCTGGTTTTGGTAACCCAGACTCGCTGACCAGCTTTTAGCTTTGGTTTTGGTAATCCAGACTTGCTGACCAGCTTTTAGCTCTGGTTTTGGTAATCCAGACTCGCTGACTAGCTTTTAGCTCTGGTTTTGGTAATCCAGACTCGGTTTGGCGGTTGAAGACCCATGGTGCAGCGGTGTGACCCGGCAAGCCAGTAAGGCCCCGTATGGGTCTGTGTTCTTCAAGAGGCTTTCAGAGCCTCCTTTTCAACTTGGGCATAACGCTGCTCCATATCAGATGGACTCCGGGAAACGCAGGCGACTGGACGCCCCTCCATGTTATCCTGTCTCTGCGTAAGGACAGCCCCGAGGCCAAAGGATGATGCATCCGCAGACACCTCTGCTTTGGCTTGCGGCCTGTATTGAACCGACGCTCTTGGTGATGCCAGCTCATTCCTGAGTCTGTCCATAGCCGCCTGCTGCATATGACCCCAGTCATTGTCCTTCACCAGCAGACCTCTGAGTGCTTTGGTAGAATCTGCAAACTGAGGGATACATTTTGGTACATATGTGACCATCCCCGCTAAACGTCTGACATCTGCAGTGTTCTGTGGGATAGGTATGTCTGTGATGGCTCTGATTTCCTCAGGGTCAGGCTCAGTGGCCGCTGCACTGACTTTATGTCCCACAAACAAAACCTCAGCCTTGCAAAGGTGCACTTTTCATTTAGTGTTAGTCCCGCCTCCTGAAGTCGTGTCAAAACAGCTATGAGCCGCTCATCATGTTCTGCCCCATTCTCTCCGCACACGAGGACATCATCTGCGTGGCATATAACACCTTCTAGCCCGGCTAAGAGCTGGAACATGCGTCTTTGAAAATGCTCCGGCCCTGAGCTGATCCCAAAAGGTAAGACATTGAAACATAGACGGCCAAAGGGAGTGATAAACGTTGTGAGCTCCCCACTCTCTTGTGCTAAGGGTATCTGCCAAAACCCACTACCTGCATCCAGCTTTGTAAAAACCTGTCAGCCATTCAGCCGTGCTGATGACTGGTCCACTGAGGGCAATACAATACATGCCTTTCTCTGCACACACCCTCATTGAGTTTGCGTGAGGTCAACGCAAATTCTAATTTTAGCACTGGGTTTTGGGACCACTACTATCCCTGCACACCACTCACTGGGTTTCTCTATCTTTGAGATGACCCCCATTTCTTCCATTCATTTCAGATCTTCTTTTACGTTTTCAGTTAAGGGGATTGGCTCACGGTGAGGAGTAGTCAGAGCATAGGGGACAGCATTCTCTTTCAGGCGGATGTGATAATTACCATCAAGCCTCCCTAATCCAGTAAACACCTCTGGAAATTTATTTTTGAAGATCTCCCCTGGGTCTTCTTTCTCACCCAGTGTGCTAAGTTCCTCCATTCGCTGAACAAGGTGTAATGCAGTGAGCACTGGTAAGCCCAGCAGTGGTCTGGCCAGGTTATCAATGACAAATACTGGCTGAGTGGAATTTTTATCCTTCCTTTCAAGTCTGCTCCGAATCTTTCCTACAACAGGCAACCTGTTGTTACTGGGGCCATAGTCTTTTTGGGGTGTGCAGTGGGGGCCGTCTCTGCTGTAACTGTACAGTGTGGTAGGAATAGCTGTCAGTGCTGCCCCTGTATCCATCTTAAAAGGCAGCACTTCCCCATTCATTCTGATATCTGAGTACCAGCCAGTGCTGTCTGACTTCCCCTCTTCCAGGAAAAGGCCGCCCTGAAAGACTTCCTCTTCCTCTGCCATCTCATGCACAGGCTGCTTAGACCTGCAGACAGCAGCAAAGTGTCTTCATCTGCAACATTTCCTGCATTCAGCTTCTTTGGCAGGACAGTCTTTCCGATTGTGTGACGGTGATCTCCCGCAATTACGGAACACAGACGATGTTCCAGTGTTCGGTCTAGGTCTTTGTGGTGCTATCTCATTTTATTTGAGTAAATTCTACAGCTTATTTTTTCATGTACTGAATTACAGCACATTGCAGTATTTTATGGGAAACGTCATGGTTCTCATAAATATTGCCCAGAATGCATTTTCTCTAAAGTATTGTACCGTTTTACTGATAAACAGTATGTCAATGTAATAATTTCACTGTTTTTTTACAGCATTATGTTACAGTTTAGATTCCTCAGACAGTTATCTGCCACAGGTGACCACGGTAAAGATAGTTTGCAGTTAGTGATTCGGTTTAATTAATCTCGACACTGTAGTGAGGCACACTAGTAAACAGGGTGGCATTTGGTAACTTGTGATTTGTGAATCCGGATGCCGTTGCCCCCCACCCCGAAATCTGCTGATATTATGCTTTGCCATTTTATTTTCAAATGCAAATAATTAAAAGACTTCACCATTGTCAGGCCCCGCTCCGTCCGCTCCTAATGTGTGCCACGCCCACCTCATTACCTCCTGTTTCTCCCTGATTGTTCTCACCTGTGGCTCGTTACCCGTAGCTTGTCTGTTGTATTTAGTCCTTGTCTGAGTGAGTCTTCCCCAGACTTGTCATTAATGTTACTCGTCGTTCTTCCCCAGTCCTGCTTCCCGTAATAAATCCCCGTTTGCCCTACTTCCTGGCTCCGTATCCCTGCTTCCCGGATCGCCTTCTGCCCGACCGTGACAACCATATAAACAGGACCAACCAGGCTCCTTCTGACCAGGCTGATTTGTGAATTTCTTCACAAATCAAGTGTGGTCAGTCAGTCACAGGTCAGTGTGTATCAGGCAGGTGCTGGGAAAAAGCCCTGTTTTTACACGTAAACCTGACTGTCAATGAAAATACCCCCTAAAACACAATGTCCACGTTGTTCTTGACAAAACGTGATTTGTGAAGAAAATTACAAATATTTCCACACATATCATCACTTTCTTTACTGGCCACATGCCACGGCAATATATGTGCTACATCACAGAGCAGTGATTCAGTCTGAATCCTCCCTGGGGAAGAATTTCAGGCATGTCTTTGCAGGAGGAGACCCCGGGGAGACCCAGGACACACCGGAGAGATTATATCTCTCGGTTCAGAGGAGCTGGAGGAGGTGGCTGGGGAGAGGGAGGTCTGGGCATCCCTGCTCAGACTGCTGCACCCAGGACCCGCAATCAGATAAACTGAGGAAGATGAATGGATGGATGGATGTATACTTTCCACCAAAAAGGTCACAGCAGCATTCCAGCACAGTGATAGGAATGGACAGAGTGCACAGAACGTATTAAAGGAGAAATAGCATCTGTCCAGCAAATGGAGAGCTTATGATTTCTGTACAATTTATGGTAAAAGGCTCTTCAGTGGGACATAAAATATATATAGAGAACGGTCCCCATGTAAGAAAGCGAGTGAGAGAATGAGGGTGGGGGGCAGAGCAGGTGGGTCTGTGGGCTAAATAGATGCATACAGATAAATCCATGTCTGCATCTACCCCCCCCCCCCCCCATTATACAACCATTACATGTAACAATAAAGGCGGCTTGAGCAGATATATGAGATGAGGAGCATTTATTCAGGCTCTATGGTGACCAGAGGATCCTCTGACCAGTAGGTGGTATAGTGGTAAAAGAGTTGAAGGCTCAAATCCAGATTCTGCACAGAACCAAGTAGGTTCTTCAATAAAACATAATTAGCTCATTAGACTACAAAACCCCCTGTTTACATGTAAGTCCTTTGGCAATACAGGAGTAAAATGCTAAATTATGTATCATTCACACTCATCACCCACAATTCACCTTTCTCCATTTCACACACCATACATTGGTGACTCTAATTACTCTGAACATATTTACATGCTCAACATATGCTTGTAGTCCTTGCATTTTGAATGGGGTATTTTAATAGTGCATGTATGTCCTGGGTCAATTTGTGCAGAACATAAAGAGGAGCCTGTAATGAATATACACGCACATCAAAATGTACGACCTACAATAATGAGTGTATCAAATATGCAGTTTGTGGGGGCGGTGTGTGACTCAGCAGGGTAGGACGCCTGTGCTCGGATGGTTGCTGGTTCAAATCCCAGGCTCAGCACAGGGATGTCACCACTGGGTCCCTGAGCGAGACGCTTAATCCCCAGTCACTCCAGGGACTGATTGACCCTGATTTCACAAAAGTGTAGATTGCTTTGGATAAAAGCATCTACCAAATAAATTAAATGGAAATGGATGGTTATGATAGATTTTTTCAATGAAACCTCAGGTTCTTTTAGTTGAGTGATGAGGCAGGTTCCTTAAGCTTAAGCAGTTTATTAAGACAGAATGAAGATGTTACAGAAAGATGTTTCACACGGCCGGTTCAGTGTTTGTCTGTATCTGTCTCTGCCCCCCCTGAGGGAAACCGGCCCTTTATCTATGGTCTTCATACAGACTCCTGGAGCCGGGGGGTCAATTAATGAACTAAATGAACATAATTAAATAACTACAAATTAACTAGGGAAATCCCTCACTTGTTCTGCTGCTCCTGGCAGCTGGTGATGGTCTAGCTGCAGCAGATATCCGTGTCTTTTTTATATTTTCTGGGGGCACATCTGGAGCTGTGCTTTTCACCTAGTAGGATAACATTACAAATAAGGTTACAATGGAAAGTTCAAAATTACAGGTACTGTAGGCTGAGCATGAGATTGATGATGACCATTTTGCTTATCTTTCTAGGAAGACATTTCCCAGTCTTGTAGAAAATGGATGCAGCCACTGTTCTCTTCAAATGCAGAAAAATAAGTGTAAAAACTGAAAGGTAGATGAAAGGTATTTGCATCTACTGTTTGTTGAATCCCATTGGCTAATCGAGGTGGAGCTTATAGTACCTTGACCAATCACAAATGCTTGTCAGAACTTGCCTTTTCACTCACACACAAAATATACACATAGATATCTTACTGCATCTCTGAAACAACCACTGGAATACAACTGAGGCATACTGTGCTGTATTATAACGGAGATGACGCGCTTCCACAACGAGAGGTCTCAAGAGATTTGTTTTATGTGAGCAAATGGAAAAACAACAGAGGAGATCCAGCAACATTTTGCAAGCCTGGGCATCACAGTGAGAGCACTGCGATACCACTTCAGAGTGAGAAAACCTGGCCGTCCACGTCCAAGAAAACTTAATCAGTAAGCACACTGGCTCCTCGATGTAAAGTAGTATATATCATAAAATGTTATAAATAATCCATACTATACATTCCTGCAGGTATATCACTTTTGCTTTTTTTGTAATAGCTTTTGTGTTTCACTTCCACAGTAACCTTCTGCTTGCCATTGATGACCTGACAAAAGCTAATGATGAGATGACTGCCCAAGAAGTAAAGCGGAAGATTGAAGCTGATTTCGGTGTTCAACTTAGCCTGACTACTGTGCAGCGCGCCCGCAGAAAGCTTGGATGGAAATACAGAAAGACTCCATACCAATGATCAAAGACCGCAACAAAGATGCAAGGCTAAGGCAAGCACTTCAGTGGATTGAGTCTGGGGAAATATGGAACAATGTGTTGTTTACAGATGAAACATCTGTATCTCTGGAACACTATGCCAGGCTTAGTTTTAAGAGGAAGGACCACTTTGTTGCCAAACCAACGCCCAAACATCCCCTTAAACTTCATGTCTGGGGGATGATTTCCCGACGTGGCGCAGGACCATTGGTCATCTTTGAGGGAATCATGGACAGACACTACTTTGAGAACAGTATCATCAAAGAAGTTGCTGCACCATACACAGGGTTCTTGCAGGTTTTAGTAAGTTAAATTTGAGACGTTTTTAAGACCTTTTAAGACCATTATGAGTGAAAGACCAACACGATGCATTACTAGAAACATTCGAATGATACCAGAAATTCTCATATTTTATGTCACTCATATCCTTAGCCCAACATCCACATATCATATGTGTTTACAAAGTGCGTTTTAATAAGTTCACATGTGTTTAAAGCATGTGGGAGCGGTATTTTAAGGCTTAAACTATAAAAAAAGTCTATGTATATGGTCTTTCTATATTGTGGATTTTCACCTATCGCTGATGGGTCTGGAACGTAACTTCCGCGATAGGTGGGGGATCCAGACCCATCAGCCATAGGTGAAAAAAACGCGTTTTTGTAAAGAAAGCACCATCTCATGGTAACACCCTGCAAGTGAATAAATGGGCGGGTTTAGACAAGAATTTAGGCACACCCCCAGAAGGAGGGGGGTCACTCCCTTTGGCTGGAGGGGAAAATTGAGGGGGCTGCATCTGTATATGGACAAAACTTCTTGTCCTCAACTTTACCTCAAATTCCAACAAAAAAAAAACTTTATATACTGAAAGACAAAAATGTCAATTTGATGTGTGGCCGACCTTTATTTTCTACATGTAATTGCGCACGGGCAGAGACCGATACAGTTTGACCGGGATGACCTACGGGGATGTAAATAACAGCTGTATGTGAAAACTACTCACCCCAACTTCAAAAAAGGGGGGTCACCCTCAATCCCTGGACTGTTGCAGGGGTCAGACACTACCCTACTCCCCCTCCCTGCCACTTTCACAGACACAGAAACTCCCACTCGTATTCATAAGCACCCACACGCCAAGCCATTTTCTGCTTCATTTCAGTCTCTGCACTAGTCAAAATAAATTAATTAATAAAAAACCACCCGCGACAAATTTCACACCCCTCGCAACATCTGGAGATAATTAACAACACTGGCCACTACTCCTGGCCCCGCCCCCTAGTGACCTCTGTGACCCCTAACCCTTTGATCTTCAGGACCTTTGACCTGAGCTGTCATTTTGACGAAAGCGGTATGCCTCTATCTCTCTCCAGAGATCCATTTTCTGTAGCAACAGGTGGGGATTTATCCGCCAAAGCAAAGGAAGTTTTCCCCTCCATTGACAAGGGTAAATTCATTCTCGAACTTGTTGACATATGGTTATCCATAACCATGGTACAGGAGCTTCACACTAAGGGGGTTGTAAGGTTTTGGGCTGACGTCAACATACATCAGTTCCCTAACATTAAGAAATTGGCGCTTCTCATGCACAGCATGTTTGGATCAACATACACGTGTGAATCAAGCTTTTCGCACATGAACTCAATTAAAAGTAGCTCTCGTTCCTCCCTGAGCGACAGTACTCTTCACCAAAGCTTGAACAACATTAAAAGTTCTATTTGATTTTGTTAAATGCATGTTTTGAATGCCTGTGCTGTTTCAAATGTTATTGCTAATGCTGTGCACTAATGTGCTCCAATGCTCTTTGAGATGTTTATTATATCAGACCCAAATGTTGCTTTTTTAAGTAAAGAAAAAAGAATAGCTTTTGTATTGTTTTTTGCTCTTTTTGGTGTGCCTGTGTCAGAAGTGACCAAATTCAAAAATGAAAAATAAACAAACATTACTTGTTTTTCAGTATATTCAGTTGTGTCATTACCTGGCCTAAATTTCTTGGTTTGAAAATCTGGCCCAGCTGAATTTGTAATTGAATAGCCCTGATCTAGTAAATGAAAACAAACAGTATTACCATAAAGCCAACCTTTTACAGCAAATTTCAACATATTTTTTTCTTCATGTTTGCAACTGAATAAAATAATTTTGGAATTCGGTGATCAGTGTTGACACACCACAGCACACGACGACGAAACGGGTCCTCTGCATTTAATCTATTTGTGACATTGTGACATAGGTCACCACTGCCCTGTGTCATCTTGGTTTATTATTTTCAAAAAGTCTTAGTCTTTCTTGTAATGGGTTGGAGAAAAGTAACTAAAAAGAATGCAATTCAAACCCTTTTGTGTAAAACAGATGATTACACAGCGTTTAAGTACTAAGAGAAACTGACTTATCTTTTTCTTCTATATGACGTTTCATAACATTTTAAGACTCAAAAAAACTCACCACAATTAAAGCTCATGCGATGAAAAGAATTCTTGTTCACATGCTTACGCAAAGCTCACACAAAATTTTGGAAATAAACTACACTATACAACATTCTCATGTAGCCTCCTTAAAATTAAATATTTCATATGTTCCCAATCAATAAATGTGCAGGAATGCTACCAATTCTGTCATTTTCCACCAACACTGACATCTCCACTTGTGCCCCTAGACGAGGAAAGGGCCCCCACGGACGAGGAAAGGGCCCCCACGGACGAGGAAAGGGCCCCCGCGGGCGAGGAAAGGGCCCCCGCGGGCGAGTAAAGGGCCCCTGTGTACTCTGCCCTGTGTTTGCAGGGGGCCTGAGGTCTGCAGCCAGCCTCTGACTAATGTCAGGATTCAGACCTTTTCCTCAGAATTCTCTGAATATTATTTCACGTGGCCCAAATTCTCTTCTGTAAAATACACAGTTTATAAAACTGCTTTGCAGTCAAAGACTACCTTCAAAATATACTAACTATTAAAACACTGCCTCCAAATCTTAGTCAAACAAATCCTAAACATCAACAGGACTAATGAGGGAGACCCAACATACTGGTATTTCACAAATACAATTCAGAAAAATTCAAGAACAAACACTTATTGGACTGACTGTGATAATGAACTGTCAACTGAGTGGGTCTGGTGGTGCTTCTCAATGTATCCTAATTGAGATAATCACTGGGAGCACTGGTAGGGCCTCTCTCCTGTGTGAATCTGCTGGTGCTTCTTTAGGGTTCCTAAATGTCTGAAGCTCTTCCCACACTGGGAGCACTGGTAGGGCCTCTCTCCCATGTGAATCAGTTGGTGTTTCTTGAGGTTTCCCAACTCACTAAAGCTCTTCCCACACTCAGAGCACTGGTAGGGCCTCTCTCCTGTGTGAATCCGCTGATGTCTTTTTAGGTATGCTAATCGACCGAAGCTCTTCCCACACTGGGAGCACTGGTAGGGCCTCTCTCCCGTGTGAATCAGTTGGTGTTTCTTGAGGCTTCCTGACTGACTAAAGCTCTTACCACACTCAGAGCACTGGTAGGGCCTCTCTCCTGTGTGAATCCGCTGATGTGTCGTTAGGTATGCTAATCGACTGAAGCTCTTCCCACACTGGGAGCACTGGTAGGGCCTCTCTCCTGTGTGAATCCGCTGGTGATTCTTTAGGATTTCTAATCGACTGAAGCTCTTCCCACACTGGGAGCACTGGTAGGGCCTCTCTCCTGTGTGAATCCGTTGGTGATTCTTTAGGATTCTGAATCCACTGAAGCCTTTCCCACAGTGGGAGCACTGGTAGGGCCTCTCTCCTGTGTGAATCCGCTGGTGATTCTTTAGGGTTCCTAAGTTATTAAAGCTCTTCCCACACTGGGAGCACTGGTAGGGGTTCTCCCCTGTGTGAATCCGCTGGTGCTTCTTTAGAATTCCTGACTGACTGAAGCTCTTCCCACACTGGGAGCACTGGTAGGGCCTCTCCCCTGTGTGAATCTGCTGGTGTGCCTTTAGGTGTCCTAAACGTCTGAAGCTCTTCCCACATTGGGAGCACTGGTAGGGCCTCTCTCCTGTGTGAATCTGCTGGTGCCTGTTTAGGTTTCCCAACTCACTAAAGCTCTTCCCACACTGGGAGCACTGGAAGGGGTTCTCCCCTGTGTGAATCCGTTGGTGTGTCTTTAGTCTTCCTAACTCACTAAACCTCTTCCCACACTGGGAGCACTGGTAGGGGTTCTCCCCTGTGTGAATCCGCTGGTGCCTCTTCAGGGTTCCTAAATGTCTGAAGCTCTTCCCACACTGGGAGCACTGGTAGGGACTCTCTCCTGTGTGAATCCGCTGGTGACATTCTAATTGTTCTAATCGACTGAAGCTCTTCCCACACTGGGAGCACTGGTAGGGCCTCTCCCCTGTGTGAATCTGCTGGTGTGCCTTTAGGTGTCCTAAACGTCTGAAGCTCTTCCCACACTGGGAGCACTGGTAGGGCCTCTCTCCTGTGTGAATCCGCTGGTGTGTCTTTAGGCTTCCTAATTGAGTGAAGCTCTTCCCACACTCAGAACACTGATGGGACTTCTTCTCTGTGTGAGTCTGCCTGTGTATTTTACAGTCTCTATTTATATTGAAAGTCATCTCACCCTGGGAACCCTGTTGTGCTGTCAGTGTGTCTGTACTGGCTTCTTCCAGGGTACTGAGTGTGTCTGTACTGGCTTCTTCCAGGGTACTGAGGGTGTCTGTACTGGTCTGAGTGGCACTGGGGCCAGCAGAAGTTGGTGAATCCTGGGTTGTGTTGACAGATCCAGTCCTCAGCTGTCTGACATACTCCTTGGGGTGAGATCTTTTGATATGTCTGTGCAGGTCAATGTCTGCAGTGTAGGAGAATGGATCCTGAGAGCAAGCGAAGGTTTGGGAGGATTCATCCACTCTCCTTGCTGGGGGAAGATGGAGACACGGCAGTCAGTACTGAGATGGAACAGGGTTAACAGAGAAAAATAATCAGGAAAATAGTGAATAAGGCAAACATATCTTCCAAAGAGCATTCGTTACTCCATATGCAGTTCATGTTCACAGTGTGCTATTCACACTGCAATCTCTGATATACCTGAACTGAACTGCACAGAGTAACAACACTGCTGGTTTGAAATGGCAACTTGAAGTACAAAGTATTACCTCCAAATGTACCAAAACAATTGAGGTTTTGATGGTATATGTGAATAGCTAAAATCACCTGGGTTTGGAGGTTTCACACACTCTTCGCTCCTCCCATCAGTGTGTAACGAAAGGGAACCAGTCAGCTCCTCCTCAGTCACATCCTGAACCGCTGTGCCCTTCATCTTCAGCCATAAAGACCAAACAAGGCAGAATAAGCCGTTCACTTCATAAATTTATACAGGCCGTTTTATTTGCTTAAAAGAGAAATAAGAGCAGAGAGCAAACTAAAATCATTTTCAAGCCAGACAAACTACATTTATGTCCTTTTCTGGTATAACCTATATTCGGCTGCTTTTCAGATTAACACACAAAAATTAAACCACCTCAGGATGGACAAGTGACATTTGTGAAGAGACCCACATACACTCCACTTCACCTTGTAGGGGCTCTCGCTCGCAGTCCCTTCAACCTCAGATATCAGGAATTCTCCCTCCTCTTTTTTAACCTCTCCGACTCCCTGCTGGGAAGGTTTCTGGTTCGTGTGGCAGCTGGTTTCACTGCAGGAAGGCGTCTGCTGAAACCAAAATGGAATTAAACACTGAGACAGTGCCAGTTAGTCAGTGTGTCGTAATGCACAGCCAGCAACAGCTTGAGTTGACCACAAACAGACCCTCCTTCCCTGGTCTGTGGCATATGACTCTAACCCCACAGCAGGGGATCCCTTCCGATCGGATCACCAGAATACAGGTTGGAAAACTCCTGGATGCTGAAGACACCAATGAACATTTCAGGCAGACTGCGTCACCCTAGGGAATATCCACAATGCTCCTACTTAGTGTTCTGGTCATCTATAGGCGCTTTCAACATCGCTGGGAGTATTTCCGGAACCAGAACCTTTTCCCAGAACCAGTTACCTTTGTCATGTTTACACTGTAGGAACTCGGCCCAATTGTAGTTTCTTGGAGGCAGTTCCAGAACTCTTTTCTAGTACCTACTCCAGACTAGGTATGATTTGCTCAAACACAAACTACAGGGGAGGCACTAAGAGCGATTAACTTGCTGAATGGTCGACCACAAGCACCAGTGCAAACTTGGAAGTTACAAGAAAGTGCAGAAAATGAGATGCAGCAGAGCAAAAATTGAGCAGACAATTGGGGTAGAAAAATAATTCCATTTATGTATCAAGTAATACATTTTTTGCTTGCATCTCCAAATGTCTGCATCAGAAAATTCCATCACCACCTAATATAGTTTTGTCATATAGCTGGTGCCAGTGGTGAAACTTGCCATCGCTTATTAGCAGGACAATGTTGCATATTCTTTTATTCTGCGGAGAACGAAAGATGGATCTGCTGGCCAGATTTAATAAAAATCATTAACATGTCATGGGTTATATTACAACCCCAAATCAGAAAAAGTTGGGACGGTATGTTAAATTAAAATCAAACTGAAAACAGTACTTTGTTGAATTATCTTTAACCTGTATTACATTGAAAACAATACAACAGCACATTATTTAATGTGTTCCTCGTGAATTTGATTGTTTTTCTCAAAATAAACACGTATCACGATTGATCACCCAATAAACTGACAACTAACTAAATGACTCATCCAGCCTCCATTGTTTTGGCGTAGCGGTGAAGTTTCGTATGAAAACTGTGTAACGTTAAACTTACGAACTTTTCTTCATGTTCCTGTAGTGCACCTTCTCGCATCTCGGCAGCCGAATCCATTCAGCTTCGGAGAAATAGGCCCGGATATCTGAGTAATCCTCCTGCATGGAGACAGGGCCTTTCATGAGGCTGCTTCATGCTTTACAGAGCAGACACGACGACACCAAAAAGCCACTGCACCCACTGGCCATGTCAGATATAGCAGGCTGTCCTCAGTTTCAGCTGCCAGTTCTCCCCCAATTGCCTTACCTCAACTGACAAACTCATGCCCGAAGTCCTTTCTATCTTGTGTGGCGACCAAGTCCACGTTCCCACCTGAAATGTGTAATAAAATGTCAAATATGCAGAGGGGGGTAGGGGCGCACTACGCTTAAGTAACTTGTTGGGGAAAAAAAAAATCTACTTTCAATGTAATCATTGAATATTCTACAGTTTTATTTGAGTATATCTGCAAAATGCAATGCCTATTCTCCTGAATCTCACCTTTTGTCGACTTATTTGAGGCTGTTACCAGTGGTATTCAGACACCCCATCAGTATCGTTCCACCCAAACCAATCCTTCCATCCAAACCACACCCAAGATCGATTTCATTGGATAACAGTATGAGGGCACTAATCCAAACCGCAGCCCAAATGTATGTCACAGTCCACTTTTATCCTTGACATGAGGGAAAGCCGGGGTCCCGCCAGACAAAGAAGCCAACTCCGGCTAAGAATAACTCAATTTAACTGACAGCAAATGTAATTGGGCTCAGGTAGGGAACACAGGTGTAAGGAATCCACTCGCAGGGTCTCGTTTCAGCAAAACGGTGGTTTATTGAACAGTATATTATAATGTAATTCAGAGTAGACATACACCGGGTATTGAAAGGCAGCTCAGATACAAATTCTTGATCCCCCTTCATACCCCAAGGTGCTGAGTGTAGGTGTTGTGAGTACATCTGCATATAAAGTGTGCCAAGAAAACATCCCCCACACCATTACACCACCACCACCAGCCTGCACAGTGGTAACCAGGCATGATGGATCCATGTTCTCATTCTGTTTACGCCAAATTCTGACTCTACCATTTGAATGTCTCAACAGAAATCGAGACTCATCAGACCAGGCAACATTTTTCCAGTCTTCAACTGTCCAATTTTGGTGAGCTCGTGCAAATTGTAGCCTCTTTTTCCTATTTGTAGTGGAGATGAGTGGTACCCGGTGGGGTCTTCTGCTGTTGTAGCCCATCCGCCTCAAGGTTGTGCGTGTTGTGGCTTCACAAATGCTTTGCTGCATACCTCGGTTGTAACGAGTGGTTATTTCAGTCAATGTTGCTCTTCTATCAGCTTGAATCAGTCGGCCCATTCTCCTCTGACCTCTAGCATCAACAAGGCATTTTCGCCCACAGGACTGCCGCATACTGGATGTTTTTCCCTTTGCACACCATTCTTTGTAAACCCTAGAAATGGTTGTGCGTGAAAATCCCAGTAACTGAGCAGATTGTGAAATACTCAGACCGGCCCGTCTAGCACCAATAACCATGCCACGCTCAAAATTGCTTAAATCACCTTTCTTTCCCATTCTGACATTCAGTTTGGAGTTCAGGAGATTGTCTTGACCAGGACCACACCCCTAAATGCATTGAAGCAACTGCCATGTGATTGGTTGATTAGATAATTGTATTAATGAGAAATTGAGCAGGTGTTCCTAATCATCCTTTAGGTGAGTGTGTGTGTGTGTGTGTGTGTGTGTGTGTGTGATATATATATATATATATATATATATATATATATATATATTAGGGCTGCAACAACTAATCGATTTAATCGATTAAAATCGATTATTAAAATAGTTGCCAACTAATTTAATAATCGATTAGTTGGGTCTACGTTGTTATACGCATAAGTACAGTGGCTACCTCCTAATTTGGGAGCAGTAAGCTAACCAAAGCCAAGGTGGCAGTAAAGTACCATTAAGATGGATGCCAACCACCATAAAAGTAAAAGGTGACGAGAACCAATGGCGTGCCTTGAGTAGCTTATGTGATGAATTCTGGGAGAACTGAAAAAAACGTTTAAAAAATGGCAGAGGCTGACACAACAGAGTCTTGTTTTAATTCTGCCATAATTTGACAATAATTAGCTGAAATTAGGTCGGAGAGACACTGATGTATTATGTGACGTCGTGGAGTTTTTGGATTATTTTATGCAATTATTCAGATTACTTAACGCAAATTCTTCATTCAGTGGTGTAGTGGAGGGTAAATGCACATAAACGCCATTTACGCACCTTTTAAATTTACAAAACAGCGTTTACTCACCTTTTTTGAGATCACTAATGTTAAGGATATAAAGTTACCCACCGTTTTTACAGTTTACCCACCTTAAATTTCTTGTTACCACTACATCACTGCTTCATTTCTTCATGATAGAAATTTATAGTAATATCAAATGTTGTAGTAAGACCAGTTTCTGAAGGTCTCGATCTTGTCTTTGAATCAGCCGTATTTGTACTCGTTCTTGTCATGTTATTTCGAGACCACAACTCTGAGAATATTCTTATCAATGAGCTATTTACTGTCTGATTAGATAACTAGTAACTTCAAGTGCAACCAATGGCGTTACTGCTGGCTGCATTACCCACCCCGTCCCTTCACACACAACCGTGTTTAAATGAACGCAGGGGAAGTCGTGGTTGTCAACACATTCAGCCATTAATGTGGCTACATGTACCACAACGTGTTTACCCTACCATTCTATTAGGGGGGTGCCCCAAGTTAATTTTATTTAATTTTATTTTATATATAGTGCAAGATCACAACAGAAGTCATTTAAGGCTACCTTTGCTATAGAACAGGTTTATATCTTGTGCTTTTATTAAACAAATGAAATAGCCTTATGTTATTTATCTTATGTACAGTTCATCTCTGTATTATGCTGAAACAACTGGACCCGTTTTAAAACGAAATTTGCCGCCTGCCGTTCATGGGTTTTTCGTCACCAATCGTCTTATTTGCGTCGCTCAGTCACTAAAGTCTATGGCGTTTCGGGAGAGTGCAAGCCTGCGCATTTTTAGCGTAAAATGCGGAAAAGGCCTTTTCTCCGCAATAAATGTTTACTTTGTCCGTAATAAATGCGGACACACTCGCTCGCGTGCTCTCTCCCCCTGTCACATATGTGTATCAACACTAAATAACATTAGACAATTTTTAATAACATTCTTAGTAGAAGCAGCGGTAATCTGTGCTTTTACATTAAAAAACTGTAGTACTGAAAGCATTATCTAAAGCACCATGCTGGTTGCACTTCATAGAACAAGATTTTGTGTATTTCATTACATTGATTCAGCTGCTACAATTTTTTATTTATTTATTTATATATATATATACACACACACACACACACACACACACACACACACTCACCTAAAGGATTATTAGGAACACCATACTAATATGGTGTTTGACCCCCTTTCGCCTTCAGGACTGCCTTAATTCTACGTGGCATTGATTCAACAAGGTGCTGAAAGCATTCTTTAGAAATGTTGGCCCATATTGATAGGATAGCATCTTGCAGTTGATGGAGATTTGTGGGATGCACTTTCAGGGCACGAAGCTCCCGTTCCACCACATCCCAAAGATGCTCTATTGGGTTGAGATCTGGTGACTGTGGGGGCCATTTTAGTACAGTGAACTCATTGTCATGTTCAAGAAACCAATTTGAAATTATTTGAGCTTTGTGACATGGTGCATTATCCTGCTGGAAGTAGCCATCAGAGGATGGGTACATGGTGGTCATAAAGGGATGGACATGGTCAGAAACAATGCTCAGGTAGGCCGTGGCATTTAAACGATGCCCAATTGGCACTAAGGGGCCTAAAGTGTGCCAAGAAAACATCCCCCACACCATTACACCACCACCACCAGCCTGCACAGTGGTAACAAGGCATGATGGATCCATGTTCTCATTCTGTTTACGCCAAATTCTGACTCTACCATTTGAATGTCTCAACAGAAATCGAGACTCATCAGACCAGGCAACATTTTTCCAGTCTTCAACTGTCCAATTTTGGTGAGCTTGTGCAAATTGTAGCCTCTTTTTCCTATTTGTAGTGGAGATGAGTAGTACCCGGTGGGGTCTTCTGCTGTTGTAGCCCATCCGCCTCAAGGTTGTGCATGTTGTGGCTTCACAAATGCTTTGCTGCATACCTCGGTTGTAATGAGTGGTTATTTCAGTCAAAGTTGCTCTTCTATCAGCTTGAATCAGTCGGCCCATTCTCCTCTGACCTCTAGCATCAACAAGGCATTTTCGCCCACAGGACTGTCGCATACTGGATGTTTTTCCCTTTGCACACCATTCTTTGTAAACCCTAGAAATGGTTGTGCGTGAAAATCCCAGTAACTGAGCAGATTGTGAAATACTCAGACCGGCCCGTCTGGCACCAACAACCATGCCACGCTCAAAATTGCTTAAATCACCTTTCTTTCCCATTCTGACATTCAGTTTGGAGTTCAGGAGATTGTCTTGACCAGGACCACACCCCTAAATGCATTGAAGCAACTGCCATGTGATTGGTTGATTAGATAATTGCATTAATGAGAAATTGAACAGGTGTTCCTAATAATCCTTTAGGTGAGTGTGTGTGTATATATATATATATATATATTATATATATATATATATATATATTATATATACACACATACACACACACTCTTAATGTAGCATACATTTGTTTTTTATGTGAGTTGCTGAAACAACCTTTGTACAAAGACAGTTATTACAAATTGCTGGAAATATATATACATATATACACACACACACACACACACACACACACACACACATTTTATATACATGTATATACACATTTTATTTATATATATATATATATATACACACACATATATATATATATATATATATACACACACATATATATATATATACACACACATATATATATATATACACACGTGGTTTTCCCGTGCTGTTTTTGATTATCAAAAAGGTATATGATCTTTTATTTGCAGTTTGTGTTTGTTTTATTTGGAGACCATATTTTAATCTTAGATTTTATTCTTTATCTGTGCTGTTAATTAGAAAAGCCCGCAACTGTAAAGCTTGTTAATAACCAATTCCGATTTTGTAAACCAACGACCTACTCCAGTAGTCTTTTTTTCTAGATTCTTTTACTCTCAGTAAAGTAGTGAGATCGTTGATTACTTTTACCCCGACTTCAGTTGTTATAATATTGAAGTAACCGTACTTTTACTCGAGTAGAGAATTCGACTACTCTGCAAACATACAAGCATGTTTTCCGTAACTAAAAGTCTCCCGGAGGAATGCGAAACTAGCTAGCTACATTAGCAATCACAGCTACGAACCCATCCCCCACAAACGCCTTACCGTGCCACAAATGCCTCCTCCTGTCAGTGACTCGAAAGTTGTTTCCCCAAACAGTATTTTCCTGTTCGGTCGTGATTAAACCCACGATTGAAATGTCTGCTGACCGCTGCAGTCTGACCGAATAATTGGAAGTGTCTTGCTGCAGACCTTCACCAGGAGGATCTCAGCAGTGCGAAGCTGGCAAGAATAAGGGGGAGACTTCCGGTCGCTATGTCCGCTTATTGTGTCAAAATAAAAGTTCGGTTTTAATAGGCGATTAATCCATTGAATGGTGAATTATGTGCAAGAATAATAATAAGTCCTGTGATATATTATACTTACATCGCCAAATTTTATCATAAATAAAAGTAAATATATTAAAAGATTAAGAAACTTATATATTTACCTTATTTTATACCTAAAATACGTAAATTATTTTGTTTCTTACACAGCTTTCCTTGCTTATTTTAAGTAAATTTTAACCATCCAAAATAAAAAAAAAAGAGAACTGCACAAACATTGGTACCATATGTTGTTGCATAAAAGTAATCGTCAGCAAAAAGTTTGCTGGGTTTGGAACATAGTGTCCCCAACGTGCAATTATGCCTGATTTTACATAGGTCAAATGTACATGCATTAAACACAAATAAAGGATTGTGTCAGCTTCAAACCTAGTTACAGTAGGTACATTCTACTAAGGATTCATTCTACACACTACTAAGAAGTGTGGGACCAAAATAAAAATTCCTTTGAAAGGATTCTAATTTTTATCCAAAAGAACCCCATGAAAAAGTTATATCTCAAAGTCCCGTTTCCCTCGCCCGGACTAGGGTCACCGGGGCCCCACCCTGGAGCCAGGCCTGCCGTGGGGGCTCGTAGGCGAGCGCCTGGCGGCCGGGCCTTGGCCCGTGGGGCCCGGCCGGGCACAGCCCGAAAGAGGCACGCGGGACTGTCCCCAGGTGGGCTCACCACCCGCAGGGGGAATGTCAGGGGTTCGGTGCTTTGTGGATCGGGTGGCGGCCAAGGGAGGCCCTGGCGGTCCAATCCCCGGCTGACAAAACTGGCTTTCGGGACATGGAATGTCACCTCTCTGGTGGGGAAGGAGCCTGAGCTTGTGCGGGAGGTTGAGAGGTATCGGCTAGATATAGTCGGGCTCACCTCAACGCATAGTTTGGGTTCTGGAACCAATCTCCTGGAGAGGGGTTGGACGCTCTTTTACTCTGGAGTTGCGGCGGGTGAGCGACGCCGGGCTGGGGTGGGGCTATTGGTGGCCCCGCAGCTCGGTGCATTAACAACGGAGTTTACCCCGGTGAACGAGAGGGCTGTCTCTCTGTGCCTTCGGGTCGGGGATAGGTCTCTGACTGTCATCTGCGCTTATGCGCCGAATGTCAGTTCGGAGTACCCGGCCTTCTTGGATTCCCTTAGCGGTATGCTATTTGGCGTGCCGCGGGGGGATTCCGTTGTTTTGCTGGGGGACTTCAACGCTCACGTGGGCAATGACAGTGTAACCTGGAAGGGGGTGATTGGGAGGAACGGCCTCCCTGATCTGAACCCGAGTGGTGTTCTGTTATTGGACTTCTGTGCAATGCATGGTTTGTCCATAACGAACACCATGTTCGAGCATAAGGGTGTCCATAAGTGGACATGGTATGAACATGCCCGGGGCTACAGGTCGATGATCGATTTTATAATCGTATCGTCTGATCTGCGGCCTTCCGTCTTGGACACTCGGGTAAAGAGAGGGGCAGAGCTGTCAACTGATCACCACCTGGTGATTAGTTGGCTCAGGTGGCAGGGGAGGAAGCCGGTCAGACCTGGTAGACCCAAGCGCATTGTGAGGGTATGCTGGGAACGTCTGGCAGACGCTCCTGTTCGCTGGAGCTTTAACTCGTGCCTCCGGCAGAATTCCAACTGCATGCCGGGGGAGGTTGGGGACATTGAGTCTGAATGGACCCTGTTCCGGACCTCCATTGTGGAAGCGGCCGTACGGAGCTGTGGCTGCAGGGTGGTCGGTGCCAGTCGTGGCGGTAACCCCCGTACCCGATGGTGGACACCAGAGGTGAGGGGGGCCGTCAGGCTGAAGAAGGAGGCCTACCGGGAATTATTAGCCCGGGTTCTCCGGAGGCAGCTGACGGGTACCGGCGGGCCAGGCGGAACGCAGCTCGGGCGGTCGCAGATGCAAAAACCCGGGCGTCGGAGGAGTTCGGTGAGGCCATGGAAAGTGACTTTCGGTCGGCCTCAAAAAGGTTCTGGCAAACCATCCGGAGTATCAGGAGGGGGAAGCAGCTCCTGGTTCCTACTATTTATAGTGGGGGGGGGGGGGGGGGGGGTTGTTGACCTCACCTGGGCACATCACCCGGAGGTGGAAGGAGTACTTTGAGGACCTCCTCAATCCTGCCTCAAATACATCTACGCACACTGCCTTTGAGACATCTGAGGGCACAGAGCCCGAGGGTGGTGGGGGGGGCTTACCCATCACTGGGGCTGAGGTGGCCACGGTGGTTAAACAGCTCCGTGGTGGCCGGGCCCCGGGGGTGGATGAGATCCACCCTGAGTACCTGAAGGCTCTGGATGTTGTGGGGCTGTCGTGGCTGACACGCCTTCTCAACAGTGCGTGGAGGTCAGGAACAGTGCCGCTGGATTGGCAGACCGGGGTGGTGGTCCCCTTATTTAAGAAGGGGGACCGGAGGGTGTGTTCCAACTACAGGGGGATCACACTTCTCAGCCTCCCTGGGAAAGTCTATTCCGGGGTACTGGAGAGGAGGGTGAGATCGATAGTCGAATCTCGGATTCAGGAGGAACAATGCGGTTTTCGTCCTGGTCGTGGAACACTGGACCAGCTTTATACCCTTGCGAGGGTACTGGAGGGGGCCTGGGAGTTTGCCTATCCAGTCTACATGTGTTTTGTGGATTTGGAAAAGGCTTACGACCGGGTTCCCCGAGGTGCTCTGTGGGGGGTGCTTCGAGAGTATGGGGTCTGGGGTCCGCTGTTGTGGGCGATCCGGTCCCTGTACGAACGGAGCAGAAGCTTGGTCCGCATTGCCGGCAATAAGTCGGACGTGTTCCCGGTGCGTGTTGGGCTCCGCCAGGGCTGCCCTTTGTCATCGGTCCTGTTTATAATATTTATGGACAGGATTTCTAGGCGCAGCCAAGGTGTCGAGGGTGTCCAGTTTGGTGACCTCAGGATTGCCTCGCTGCTTTTTGCAGACGATGTCGTCCTGTTGGCTTCATCAGCTGGGGATCTCCAGCATGCACTGGGGCGGTTCGCAGCTGAGTGCGAAGCGTCAGGGATGAGAATTAGCACCTCCAAGTCCGAGACCATGGTTCTCAGCCGGAAACGGGTGGTTTGCCCTCTTCGGGTTGGGGAAGACGTACTGCCTCAAGTGGAGGAGTTTAAGTATCTCGGGGTCTTGTTCACGAGTGAGGGTAGGCGAGATCGGGAGCTGGATAGGCGAATCGGAGCGGCGTCTGCAGTTCTGCAGGCGCTAAACCGGTCTGTCGTGGCTAAGAAAGAACTGAGCCAAAAAGCCAAGCTCTCGATCTATTGGTCCATCTTTGTTCCTACCCTCACCTATGGTCATGAGCTATGGGTAATGACCGAAAGAACGAGATCGCGAATACAAGCGGCCGAAATGAGGTTTCTCCGCAGGGTGTCTGGGCTCTCCCTTAGGGATAGGGTGAGAAGTTCGGATATCCGGGAGGGACTCAGAGTAGAATCGCTGCTTCTTCACGTCGAAAGGAGCCAGTTGAGGTGGTTTGGACATCTGGTGCGGATGCCTCTTGGGCGGCTACCCAGAGAGGTTTTCCGTGCATGTCCTACAGGGAGGAGGCCCCGGGGCAGGCCCAGGACTCGCTGGAGGGATTATATCTCTCGGCTGTCCTGGGAACGCCTCGGTGTCCCCCCCGAGGAGCTGGTGGAGGTAGCTGGGGAGAGGGAGGTCTGGGTGCCTCTCCTGAAGCTGCTGCCCCCGCGACCCGAACCCCGGACAAGCGGCAGATGATGGATGGATGGATGGATTCTAATTTTGTCTCAGCTTCACATTTCAATCTAATTGATTGAAACCAGTTAAAGAAGGGGAACTTTACTGTATCAAGAGCTGGACAACATTCTTCATTTATGTATGATGTTGTGTCTTCAGGTTCTTGTTGTACATTTAATTTTAGAACTTTAGATTTGATATTTGAAATACTCATCTCTACAGATTGTGTATAATATTTGCTTCCTAGTACAATGCAAACATCATGCACAATAGAACAAATTTCTTGCATAGAGGATGACTTTATCAGGATGCTGAATATGAACATCCCCACAGTGTATCTCTTATCTTTACCACTGTACTGCTTCTTACAAATTTCACTTGCCTGTCTCATCAGATGGCTTTTGGAGGATCTTACTATACAGAATTTTAAATCTTCCTGTGATGCACAACCACTGACAATTCTCCAACAGCGTTATAAATAGTGCTTCCTCCGAAGATCCTTGATGAGCACCCAGTCTCCTGGCTCCAAGGTCAAAGTCACCGCTGGGGGGTCAGTCGCAGTGTGCTTCACCTGTTGATGTAGGCACCAAAGTGTACCCTGTAAACTGGACAGATAAGTTAACAAATCACCATCTATAGTTTCTAACATCACTTTCCCTCCTGGATACGGCATCGGCATGGGTCTCCCTGTGAGCACCTCGAACGGGGCTACCCCAGTGGCTTGGTGTGTCCTGGCCCTCATGGCAGTGAGTACAAGTGGGAGACCTGTCACCCAGCCCAACCCTGTCTCAATACAAAGCTTGGCAACTTTCCCTTTTATGGTCTGATTTGGCCTTTCAACTATTCTCCCACTAACAGAGCGCTCTTTTTATGTCAGAGAACGCCTTCTCTCCTTCCTCAGTCCAGTCCAGTCGGTCAGAGGGACGCAGTCCCTTCCCTCCATGCATTAAATCTTGGAGTGGCTGGGCCCTTTCTGCAAAATCCTGAATGCATGGATGGCAGTAGCCAATCATTCCCATCCATTTCATCAGCTGTTGTTTGCTTTGAGGTTCAGGTGCCTCTCTAATGGCCTCAGTTCTTTTGGTTCCCAGCTGTCTGCCCTGGGAATTAAGGACATGTCCGAGGTATTCTACCTCCTCTCGTACTAACTGCAGTTTTGTCTTTGAGGCTTTGTGGCCATTTTTTGCATGATAATTTAGTAATGTGTTACACTGTAGAAAATGATGGGCCAACTCCTCTCCTGTGCAACATATTTATTCTGCAAAAGCAGAGAAATTAGCAGAGTGTACTCGGTGCGTGATCTGCACACTGCATCATCACGTACTGACTTCTTCTATTGTGGTGTCAGTTACTGGGAACACAATACACTTGTACTGCAAAAACACAATATCACAATAGTCCTGAAAGTGTCTATTAAGAGCAATGAAATTACTCTCTAAATTTGTACAGTTTTTATATCAATATACATCACTTCTATGCATTAACAAAACCATAAAAAAATGCATTTTCTCTATGAAACAATACTTTTACGAACTCCAACTACCGTCTTACCGTGTTTTTAACTACTGTTTTTAATCACTATTTTAAACTTTTATTAATTTCGCTGATGCAGTGTATGTATTAAGCTAAACATTTTAAATCTATGCCTTTTACTGGTTTATTACCGCGATCGCTACAAACCGCGAGTGCGCCATTCGAGCTACACCCCATGGCGAGTCATTTTTTACCAACTCCACGAACTTGCAAACTGACTTCCCAGCTCGACATCCAGTACCCTCCAAGGCGCTAATCTGTTATTATGGTTATTTACCACCCAGCTTACCTGCAAAAGCAGAGAAATTAGCAGAGTGTACTCGGTGCGTGATCTGCACACTGCATCATCACGTACTGACTTCTTCTATTGTGGTGTCAGTTACTGGTGCGTAAAATACCGAGCGCCCTCTGCTATCGAAACCTATATTGCACCATATTATGGCCAAATAGACACTACCCAAAACTTAAATAATGGCTATGCATCAAAATAAAAATGGGGGGGGGCATTACCTCCGCAACCTATCCCATAGTGCCACACTCTTCCCCACAAAATTAAATGTCTCCTGACATTTCTATTCACCTTATGTAATCGACAATGGTTTTAACACACTTCCCCAGCCCATGGTCTCCAGAAAGCATTACTCTCAATACCTTGAGTCTTAGTTACCTGACAGTTCCTCTGAACTAAAGTCGGCTGACCCAACGTGTCATAGCTCAGTACAATCGGTCGCTTCCGCTGTCTTTGGGGTAAAAGTCTCACCGGGTCACTGTCTCCTACGATTGCAGTTGTAACGTCAATCCCAGGCTCTCCCTGTCGTGGCCTTTCCAGGACAGGTTCAGGGTTTTGGCGCCCACCTGGCACATCCCCTTCACTTAGTAGTGGCAAATCCTCTTCCTGGAGATGAAGATTTGGTTGAGGTTGGAAGGGCGGCGCCATAGGGTTGAGTCGGTTCTGCCTCTGTCGTCTCCCAGGAACAGGCCTGAGGTACCACTGGTAGGTGCCATTGTAGTCGTCATCCGATGTGTCACCGGTCTCTGGCTGCTGCTGTTGATATGGAGGTCGGGTCTTTCTCTTTGTGACACTTGTAGAGTCTTTCTGGGGCTGAGCAGTCTGTGTCGGTGGCTTTTCAAGGGGTAGGAAGTCACAGGGCAGTAAAAGATTCCTGTGCACTACCTTCTCTCTTCCTTGGCCGTTTTCTAAACTGATCCGATACACTGGACTGTCATCTGCTTTCCTCTCCTTCACTTTATAAACTTGGTCCTCCCAATAGGACTGGATCTTTGCAGGTCCACCTCTAGGAGTGAGATTTCGGAGAAGAACTCTATCACCAGGTTGCAAGTCTCTTCCTTTAACTCTCTTGTCGTAGTATGCTTTTCCTCGAGCAGCTTCCTTGGCAGCGATTTTAGCAGCCACTGCGTAGGCCTCCTGCATTCTTTTTTTCCAGCAGCTAACGTAATCATCATAGTCCATATGAGATTCATCTTTTTTTAGATCGAAGACCAGGGCGATGGGTAAACGTGGGGACCGTCCAAAGATTAGGTAATAAGGGGTATAGTTTGTTGCCTCGCTCTTCGTACAGTTGTACGCGTGAACAACCTTAGCAAGTGACTCCTTCCAATCATCCTTTTCTTTGTCCTCTAGGGTCCGTAACATGGACAACAGGGTGCGGTTGAATCTCTCCACCTGTCCATTTCCCTGCGGGTGATAGGGTGTTGTGTGGGAGCCCTGGATACCTGAGAGTTCTTTCAATCTTGCCATGAGCTTGTTTTCAAACTCTTTGCCCATGTCGTGGTGTAACCTGGTCGGGAAGCCGAACTTGAGTGCAAAGTCATTGAAGAGCTTGTCAGCGACTGTTTTAGCTGCCTTGTTTTTCGTCGCATAGGCTTGGGCAAACCTCGTAAAGTGATCCATGACTACTAGTATGTATTCATAGCCATGCTTACACCTTTCCAGGTGGACGAAGTCTATAGACACAATCTGGAACGGGTAAGTGGACTGGATCGAGGTCAGAGGTGCACGGGTCTGCTTACTCGGCTTCTTCTTCATCATACACTTACATTCTTCTGTAACAAAATGTTCGACTTCTTTCGCCATTTGCGGCCAGTAGAACCTGTCTCGAATCAAGTCAAGCATCCTTTCCACCCCTAAGTGGCCCATGTCTTGATGGAGTTCTTTAAAAACCAGGGGACGATAGGCTTTAGGGAGCAGTAGCTGCTCTCGATGGGTTGTGCGGCGGCGCAGGACACCATCTTGGTCGATATGGAGCTTCAACCATTGCTTGAGCAGCGCAGCTACAGCGGGATGCTCTGCTTTCACCTCGGTCCTACATGGCCTTCTACCCTGTGACTTGTACCAGAGCACTCTTGACAGGGCTTCATCTGCTTTCTGCGCTTCACGAATCTGGTCTGGTGTGACCAGCTAGTTAGGATCCGACTCCTTAATCAACTTTAGAGCACGAACTTGGATAACTCCAACGCCTAGGCAAGGGTCTCTCTGCTGTACTGTTACGGACTCCACAGACGCACTTATGGCTTCCTGTCCAACTTCAGCTGTACAGCTCTTCATATAGCTGTCGATGTCCAGCGGCATCCGCGACAGCCCATCAGCATCGGCGTTGGTCTTGCCTGGACGATAGCGGATGGTGAAGTTGTAGTTGGCCATTTCCGCAACCCATCTGTGACCTGTGGCATTGAGCTTTGCAGTAGTGAGCACATATGTTAGCGGGTTATTATCAGTGTACACCACAAACGAGGGGGCGTGGTACAAGTAATCCCGGAAGCGCTCACAAATGGCCCACTTCATCGCCAAAAACTCTAACTTGCCCGAGTGCAGATGATACTTTTTCTCTGCCGGACTCAGGGTGCGGGAGCCATACGCTATCACTCTCATCTTGCCTTGTTGTCGCTGGTACAAAACGGCGCCTAGCCCGACCTGTGACGCATCACAATGTAAGACAAAGGGCTCAGTGACGTCAGGGTACCCAAGGACAGGAGGTCTGGTAAGTGCATCCACAAGCTGGTTCAGTATCTCTTGGTGGGAGCTGGTCCACTGAATGGGCGTGCGTGACGGTAAGTGACCTTTACTTTTCTTCATCCCTTTTTTTAACTTATCCGCCGAGGCTGGACCAGTGTTCCCAGAAAGGGAAGGACTAACCAGGCTATAGAGTGGATGGGCTATACGGGAGAAGTCGGGGATGAATGGTCTGTAATAAGAGAGAAAACCAAGCATTTGACGCACCTCTCCGATGGTTGCAGGTGTCTTTTCTCTTACGGCCATCACCGGGGCCAACTCTGCTGGGTCCATTGTATAACCTTCACCTGTTACCAGCTTGCCCAGGAACTTGACACTGCGCTTGAACAGGTGACATTTCTTTGGGGTCAGCTTAACACCATGCTCCTGGTAACGCCGGAGGACAAGTCGGATGTGTTCTAAATGCTCTTCAAAGTTGCTGCTGTGCACCAGGTTATCGTCCAGGTAAGGGAGGCAAATGGTGTCTCTGAGGCCTGCCATACAGTGTTCCATGCTCCTCTGGAACTCAGCAGGTGCGGAGCTCAGACCAAAGGGAATGCGTACCCATTGATAGAGCCCCCAGGGTGTGATGAAGGCAGTTAAGGGGCGACTTTCTTCATCCAAGAAACCCTGGTGGTACGCCTTACCCTGGTCCAACACTGAAAACCAAGAGCTCCCACCCAGCGCATCCAGCATGTCTTGAATCCTTGGTATTGGGTGGCGGTCCGACACTGACTTGCGGTTGAGTTCCCTGAAATCACAACAAAGGCGAAGAGTGCCGTCTTTCTTGCGGACACACACCACAGGCGATGAGTAGGGGGACCGCGATGGTATGACCCAACCTTTGTTGAGCAGGTCTTGCAAATACTCTTTCACCTCTTTGTGAAGGGGCTTTGGGACAGACATGTAGGTCTTTTGCACAGGACTTGTGTCATGGAGGGTGATATGCATTTTTAGGGATGGTATGCAACCCACGTCATCACCGTCGTATGCGAACGCCTCACGTTCCTCTCGCAACATTTCCTTCGCAGTGGCTTGTTGACTTTCTGCCAGGTGTTGGAGATCCACTGGTGGATCCCATGACCTTGATCTCTGTTGGTGCTTGTGTGGCTTCAACGCTGTACCATTCTTGTCCTCTTGTGTCTGCTCATTCACTTTTGTCTGAATGCCTGCTGCATACACAGTTTTTATTGATTCGAGGTGCCCAAGCACTTTACGACCCTCTAAAAGAATGGTGTGGTCTGTAGTGTTAGTTACTGGAATGGGCACGTATGGCACTTTTCTGTCTGGAATTAGCACCAATACGTCATTGAGAATCACGCCCTCTGGTGGTGGATCAGCCCCATCAGATGAAAACAGCATGTCCTGGCCCCGAGTGTGTGAAGCAATCTGCGCCCGTACATAAACTGTGGTGACTTGGTTCGCTGGCAAGGGCACTCTTCTTACCCCAGTACGTACCACACCTGTCTCCGAGTCCTCACCGCTGTTCTGCACTAGCCTGACAACATTGTGCGCAGTTCGTACAGTTATCTCAAATGCTCTACTCACATAGTGTGCTAGTTGTTTTCTTCCACCTTTGGTCTTTGCTCCGTTCTGATTAACAATAGCTTCAATTACATTGTAGCCAATAATGGGGTCGCTGGCCACAGCTGGGTCACTTGATACTAATATTGGCACTTGCAGCTCACTTGTTGGAGACGAGTCACGGTTTAGCCTGAAACTGACTTCTATCCAGCCAATGTAGGGTATGGGCGTGTCATTTGCAGCAACCACTGTGAGCCTCTCACTATCCAACAGTTCTGAAACGCATCTGACAACTGTGTGGGGAAGGTGATTTTGCCGCCAGTTTTCATTTACTATGCTGGACTGTGCCCCTGAATCCCACAATACTCTGACTGGCTGATTGTCCATAAAACAGTTCACAGTACAACGGTTTCCAACCAGGTTTACTAACCTTGACTTGTGCTGAGGGGATAAATAGCGGACTTCAGTGACAGCTGATAGGGCACCAGCTGCTGTTTCACTGGAGGGTGGTGGTGGGCTTGGCTGCTCATTTTGGGACCCTTGGCTTCGGACTACTGCTGGTCCCACCTCAGTAATCCCTCCCCATTTCCCACCGACAGTCTCTGGGCTCGACACCCACGAGAGTAGTGGCCCTCTCGCCCACATTTGAAACAGTGCATACAGCGTTCTCCTTTCCCCTCTTCTCTGCAGGTTTTACAGCCTTTTTCTTTCTGCTTTAGTGCCCTGGAGCGGGGACTGGTCTCCATCGCTGCCATAAACATTTGTTTCATTTCTTTACGTAATTCTTCAATTATCTGCTGAGTGTCTGACTTAATCTCTTTACCTTTAACTGTCTTTACAGCCACTGCAGTGGGGGATTCTCTGGGTTTGGAGGAGCTCTGACTAGGTGTCAGGGCTATCTGACATTCTGTTTGGAGCTCTTGTACCCTGGGAATCTTGGCTGCAGCATACCTCTTCCGTTTCTCAAATCTTTCGTTTTCCAGTTTTGAAGCTTCGTTGACTTTCTCGATCAGTTCTTCATCTGTTATGGTCATATCACTTAGGAGAGGCAGTAACTGGTACTTAATAGAGTCACTGAGCAGCCCAGTTTCAATGGAACGGAGGAACTTCCGCTGGATTGTGGCTCTACTGTACAGTTCATCAGTCTCCTCGTTTGCTGCTTTCCACAGCAGTTTCTCTTTGAGTTCAATGGCACGAAATATAAAGTTCAGGGCAGTTTCTTTAGATTCTTGGGAGATATTGAGGAGCTGATGGTAAAGCTCAGTGGGGCTGTCTACCTTGTAATGTCCCTTTAATATGGTTAGCAGTTTGCTCAGTGTCAGCCCACGTTTTATCTCCAACATATCTCTTAGGGGCATTCCTGGACTAATGGCCCTAATTACTGCTTCAATTATTTCGGTCTCCGAGTGTCCTTTTTCACTCCCATTCTCAATCTGACGGACTAGACTGAGGTAGGATAACTTATCCTTCTGCCCATTCTCTCCAATCTGCCCACATATTTTAAACTCCCTCCTCAATGTTACCTCTTGCAGAGTTCGTGTCGGCTCTGGCCGGGTTTTGGGCGGATCATCTGTGGTCTGTACTGGGGTTGCATGTGGAGGGGTGTCCTCTTCTGGGGGGCACTCTCCTTGGCTTAGCCTCTGAATGTATGTGGTTATGTCTTTGTAGAACTGTTCCACTTGACCCTCTTTCTCACTTCCCTCGATCTCATCAAACACACTCTCTGCAAGCTTTATGAGTGTCCTCTTGGTCCTGCTGTGAGACTCCCCACTATCCAGGCCTGAACATTTCAGCCGCCTGCAGATGTCCACCAGAGGCTCTCTCTCCAACTGCCACAAGGCCGCACTCACTTGATCGCGCAGAAGCTGCACAGCATCCATTTTTTTTTTTTAAATGAAGGTTCGTCTCTTGGGAAGGAAGGTGGTTGGTGATGGTGTTGACTCACTAGCGCCACCCTCCTGGCTGGCTCGCCAAAATATGTTACACTGTAGAAAATGATGGGCCAACTCCTCTCCTGTGCAACATATTTATTCTGCAAAAGCAGAGAAATTAGCAGAGTGTACTCGGTGCGTGATCTGCACACTGCATCATCACGTACTGACTTCTTCTATTGTGGTGTCAGTTACTGGGAACACAATACACTTGTACTGCAAAAACACAATATCACAATAGTCCTGAAAGTGTCTATTAAGAGCAATGAAATTACTCTCTAAATTTGTACAGTTTTTATATCAATATACATCACTTCTATGCATTAACAAAACCATAAAAAAATGCATTTTCTCTATGAAACAATACTTTTACGAACTCCAACTACCGTCTTACCGTGTTTTTAACTACTGTTTTTAATCACTATTTTAAACTTTTATTAATTTCGCTGATGCAGTGTATGTATTAAGCTAAACATTTTAAATCTATGCCTTTTACTGGTTTATTACCGCGATCGCTACAAACCGCGAGTGCGCCATTCGAGCTACACCCCATGGCGAGTCATTTTTTACCAACTCCACGAACTTGCAAACTGACTTCCCAGCTCGACATCCAGTACCCTCCAAGGCGCTAATCTGTTATTATGGTTGTCTATAATTTATAGGTTATTTACCACCCAGCTTACCTGCAAAAGCAGAGAAATTAGCAGAGTGTACTCGGTGCGTGATCTGCACACTGCATCATCACGTACTGACTTCTTCTATTGTGGTGTCAGTTACTGGTGCGTAAAATACCGAGCGCCCTCTGCTATCGAAACCTATATTGCACCATATTATGGCCAAATAGACACTACCCAAAACTTAAATAATGGCTATGCATCAAAATAAAAATGGGGGGGGGGCATTACCTCCGCAACCTATCCCATAGTGCCACAAATGCGCATGTATCTTGTTCACATGTTTCCCTGCTGTCTGAGCACAGCAACAAATCATCCACATATTGCACCAACACACTTTTTCCCGGTGGAGAAAACCCTTCCAGATTTTTCCTAACTCCTGAGTGTACACACTCTGCGATTCTGTAGACCCTGGTGGCATTACAGTCCAGGTGTACGTTTTCCCTGGAAACGTGTGTGAAAACCAGTACTGTGAGTCTGGATGGACAGGGATGGAGGTAAATGCATTGGCTAAGTCTATGACAGAGAACCATTTTGCCTGAGGTGGGATGGAGGATAGTATAGTCACTGGATTTTGCACTATAAGCACTCTAGGATGCACTGCATCATTCACCCCCCTTAGGTCCTGCACACACCTCCATGATCCATCCGCCTTTTTCACTGGCAGAATTGGGAGTTCACCGGGGAGTACGGGATTTCCACTAACGCTCCTCTTTTGACGAGTTCGGCATGCACTCTGGCTATCCCTTTCCCTGCATCCTGTGAGAGCGGATATTGTGCTTTTTGCGGTCTGTAGTCAGACTTTGGTTGTTTTCTCAGCGGTTCTGCGGTTTTGATTCCTCCAAAGTCATTTTTCCCTTGTGCCCATAATGTAGGTGGTAAGTCGGCCAGCCACAGTGGTTCCACTTCTGTTTCCTTTTCTTTTGTCACATCACAGTTCCAGCACATTTCTCTTCTCACTTCAACTGTACGATTCATGGCATATTTTTGAACAGTGCCATCACAGGTAATATATCTTGGGTATTTTGAGATATGTGAATGGTGGGGACGTGGCCGCGGTCCAGCTAGCATAGCAGAATAACAACAGTTTGTTCGACGTTCATTTCAGATTCAGTGTGAATTTTTAAATCACGTTACACGGGTAACAAAGTTTATACTTGACAGATATGGCAGCTCCTTTTATGTGATGCACCGTGAGATACCAGCACCAGGAATAAATCACTCTCTAACGTTTGGAATTCTAATGTCAGAGTGTCCACTAGGTGGTCATACAAGCACATTATTCCTGGTTAGGCTAGGGTTAGAAAAAGTATGGCATTTCCAGGCATCAAAATGTGTTTTTATGATAGATCTGGGACCATCTGAAACCACACTTTAACTTGCTTTAGCAGCTTATTTCCTACTTTGCAACAGCCTGTTATTTCACCCGAAGGCCTCAAATAAGGGTTAGGGTTAGAAAACTGAGGCTAGGGTTACGATTGGAAAAAGTATGGCATTTTCAGGCATCAAAATGTGTTTTTATGACAATTCTGCTCCGCCATAGAATAGGAATCCACAGTTTAGTATGCATTAGTAACATATTTTGTACTTTCCAACAGCCTGTTGTTTCACCATAAGGCCCCAAATCAGGGTTAGGGTTAGCAAACTAAGGCTAGGGTTAGGGTTAGAAAAAGTATGGCATTGTCAGGCATCAAAATGTGTTTTAATGCGAGTTCTGCTCCACCGTAGGATTGGAAACCACATTTTAATATGCTTTAGTAGCATATTTCCTACTTTGCAACAGCCTGTTCTATCACCCTAAGGGCCCAGATTAGGGTTAAGGTTATTGTCATAATCTGTTCCTACCGCCCTTTCATGTGCCACGCCCACTCATTAACCTCGTGTCCAATCCCGTTTGTAACCAGCTGTTTCCTGTTTTGCCTGTTCGATCCTGTGTATTTCAGTCTGCATCCAAGTCAGTTTACCCAGGTCTGTCATTGAGGTTTGTACGTCTGATTGTGTAGTGCTGCCTATTCCATGTCCCTGCTCCTTTTCCCAGTAAATCCCGTATTCCTCACTCTCACGTGTCCTTCTCCTGCTTCCCTGCTCCTTTTCCCAGTAAATCCCGTATTCCTCACTCTCACGTGTCCTTCTCCTGCTTCCCTGCTCCTTTTCCCAGTAAATCCCGTATTCCTCACTCTCACGTGTCCTTCTCCTGCTTCCCTGCTCCTTTTCCCAGTAAATCCCGTATTCCTCACTCTCACGTGTACTTCTCCTGCTTCCCTGCTCCTTTTCCCCAGTAAATCCCGTATTCCTCACTCTTACGTGTCCTTCTCCTGCTTCCCTGCTCCTTTTCCCAGTAAATTCCGTATTCCTCACTCTAACGTGTCCTTCTCCTGCTTCCCTGCTCCTTTTCCCCAGTAAATCCCGTATTCCTCACTCTCACGTGTCCTTCTCCTGCTTCCCCGCTCCTTTTCCCCAGTAAATCCCGTATTCCTCACTCTCACGTGTCCTTCTCCTGCTTCCCCGCTCCTTTTCCCAGTAAATCCCGCATTCCTCACTCTCACGTGTCCTTCTCCTGCTTCCCCGCTCCTTTTCCCAGTAAATCCCGTATTCCTCACTCTCACGTGTCCTTCTCCTGCTTCCCCGCTCCTTTTCCCAGTAAATCCCGTATTCCTCACTCTCACGTGTCCTTCTCCTGCTTCCCCGCTCCTTTTCCCAGTAAATCCCGTATTCCTCACTCTTACGTGTCCTTCTCCTGCTTCCCCGCTCCGTGCACAGCAATCGGTTATGACAGTTATGACCTATTACAACAATTTACATTCAAATCCTGATGTGCACTTTCAAAATGCATTGGGTCAGTGTAGTTATTGGATTCTGTACAAATAGTATTTCCGTCCTGACAATGAAACAACCCAATATAGTCCAAAAATTTGACTAAATTTTATGGAATATATGTCGGATGGCACGGTGTAGTACTACTTTTTGACACCAGGTGGCAGAGAGGACTCCAATGCCAGATATTACTCATTTACATTGTAATATGTGAAGTTGTTTGAATTAGATTTTCTGGATTTTGACTATATTGTTCTGAAATCTTCATTCAGTTCCTGACTTTACATATATAACTTTGTAACCATGCTCAAATAAAGGTCCTGGTGGGAATTCCTGGTAGGGTGGTAATGGTGGTTCCTGGTATTGGTGTTTCCTGGTAGGGAGGTAGTGGTGTTTCCTGGTAGGGAAGTAGCGGAGGTTCTTGGTAGGGAGGTAGTGGTGGTTTCTGGTAGGGAGGTACTGGGATTGGGTGCACCTTCTTTAGGGTGGAGATCCATTGAGGTCCTTGTGGGAGTTCCTGGTAGAGAAGTAGTGGTGATTCATGGTAGGGAGGTACTGGTGGTTCTTTGTAGAGAGGTAGCAGTGGTTCCTGTTAAGGAGGTAGCAGCGGTTCATGAATGAATGAATGAATGCCTTTTATCGTCGCTATACACATGTACAATGAGATTAAAAGCAGCTCCTCTATTGCAAACATGTATGTAGAACAACAAACAATAAATAAATAGTGTAAAAAGTTCTGCGGCGCTATGTACATATGGAAGGAATAAATAAATAACTGTGTAGGTCATTGCACATTATTTAAATATTACACAGTATTGATGATCATGTGCAGTGAGCAGTGGGTGTTGGACACAGACCGATGATATTGTACAGTATACAGATATTGCACAGTTATTATCAGTACCATTTAGATATTGGATATTTCACATTTGTTGGATAGAAGGAAGTCCAGGGGTTGGGGGGTTAGACTGTGTAGTCAGTGCATGTGTGAGTTCAGAGTGGTTATGGCTTTTGGGAAAAAACTGTTCTTGAGTCTGTTTGTCTTTGCTGTGATGCACCTGTAGCGCCTCCCTGAGGGCAGCAGGCCAAACAGATCAGAGCCAGGGTGGGAGCTGTCCTTGGTGATGTTTTTTGCTCTGCTGAGGCAGTGGGAGGTGTAAATATCCATCAGGGAGGGGAGAGGGCAGCCGATGATCTTCTGTGCTGCCTTTACTACTCTCTGAAGCCTCTCCCTGTCTGCCATGGTGCAGCTGCTGTACCACACTGTGATACAGTACTGTGATACCACACTGTGATACAGTACTGTGATACCACACTGTGATAAAGTACTGTGATACCACACTGTGATAAAGTACTGTTATACCACACTGTGATAAAGTACTGTGATACCATACTGTGATACAGTACTGTGATACCACACTGTGATACAGTACTGTGATATACACTGTGATACCATACTGTGATACCACACTGTGATACCACACTGTGATACCACGCTGTGATACCATACTGTGATACCATACTGTGATATACACTGTGATACAGTACTGTGATACCATACTGTGATACCATACTGTGATACCACACTGTGATGCCACACTGTGATACAGCACGTCAGCAGGCTCTCGATGGACGAGCGGTAGAAGGTCAGTAGCAGGTTGGAGTCCAGGTTGTGCTTCCTGAGGACCCTCAGGAAGTGTAACCGCTGCTGAGCCTTCTTGGTAACTGCTGTGATGTTGTCTGTCCAGGAGATGTCAGTGGAGATAAGGATGCTGAGATACCGGAAGGTGTGGACCCTCTCCACACACTCGCTGTTGATGTAGAGGGGGGCTAAATCGGTGCTGTGCCTCCTGAAGTCGACTATGATCTCCTTTGTTTTCTTGGTGTTCAGAGCCAGATTGTTCTTTGAACACCAGGCTGCCAACTTCAGGACCCCCTCTCTGTAAGCTGCCTCGTCTCCCATTGAGATGAGTCCGATCACTGTGGTGTCGTCAACAAACTTGATGATGATGTTGTTTCTGTGGGCCGGACTACATTCCTGGGTGTAGAGACAGTACAGGAGGGGGCTCAGCACACAGCCCTGTGGGGATCCGGTGTTCAGTGTGCGAGTGGAGGAGAGGTGGGGGCCGAGTCTCACAGTCTGGAGCCGGTTGGTAAGAAAGTCCTTTATCCAGACACATGTGAGGTGGGGGAGGCTGAGAGTGACCAGTTTGGTAATGAGTAACGACGAAAAAGAGCACTGACAAGGAGAGCTGTGAGCCGCTGCAACCATGTGTGCCGCCATCTAATATCATCTAATACAGTGGTTCCCAAACTGGGGGCGCAGAGGTATGGCGGAGGGGCACACCAGTGGCATGTGCCACCCTAAAATAATCTCTTCACAGACTGGACGATTAAACAAATAAAGCAGCGCAACATTACAGTAACTAACAATAAATAAACCACTAACTTACGTGTACTATTAGAGCATTTATTTAAACTTTATTTTACCAGGTAAATTAACTGAAAACCAGTTCTCACTGCTTTACGTGATATTCGGGAGAAAAAGCAGATAACGAAACGTGACTTCCTGGGATATAAACGTCATACAAACGACACGTTCTTCAGCCAGTAAGGGCAAAGTTGTGTCGTCACGGAGGCTGTTCCAGTTTGTTCAGCTGGCTGAGAGGTGCTGTACGATCTGTCTTAAGTCGTCTTGCTCTCGCGAGGTTTTTGTACCTTGTGACATGGTGACGCGTGATGACGTTTTGCAGCGCCGGACAAAAAAATCTAACCATGATGCATTGCGTCAGGACCAGAATGCATTGCTTTAAGCCAGCGCTGTAAGGGGCTACACAAAGTCGAACGCACCCATAGTTACACTCTGGAAGTGGCATCAAGGAAAGTGTTATTAGCCCAATAAACCATGAAAAACAAGGTTTAAAATTTTCTACATGAAGTGCAGGGAGACTATCAGTTAATGGGTATGATTTAGTGTTGTTTTCTGCTATAGTATAGGCTGAAAGCTGCGGTTATCATTAAAAACAAAATGCGGTAATCGTAAGACAAACTTTAATTTGTGTACGCCAATGAATATTAACAGGAATGTTAAATCGGCACTTGCATAATTTCAAACTTTATGCTGGACTTTTAAGGGGGGCCCTGCAGAGAAAGTTTGGGAACCACTGGCCTATAGAGTTATGTGTCATTTGTGTACAAAACTACAGTTTTGTGCACAAACTGTGTTTATGAGAGAGAGAATTGCCTTAATAGGCGTCATTTTTAAATAATGCTATGAGTAGATTTGGTGTCCAACTTAGTGGTATTTCAGCTGCCATAAAGTTACAGTTTGCAGGTGTTACAGCTTACAGTTATTACTATCATGTAATATTAGTAAAACTTTGCTGAAATGGATGATTTATCATTGATAGGTAACCAGAGAAATAACACTGAAGTTAACATTCCTGCCTCTCTCTCTCTCTCTCTCTCTCTCTCTCTCTGTCTCTCTCTCTCCCTCCCTCCCCCTCTGTGTTTCTTTGACATCCACTTTCACCTCAAGGTGGGAATTGTGACACTGTGGCCATCTCTCCCAAGATGAACCCCTGAGTAGTGAAAGAGCATATAATTTTATTTTTTTTTACATGGTTACTCTCTTCATTGTAAGATGCTGCGCTCTATCTTAATTTTTGAAATCACACAACATACACATATATCCTCTGGTATGTCATGTGCTCTCGCATATCGTATAAATAATCATAGTGAGTCGCCATGACCAAAGAATGCCAGGGCCATCTTCTGGTCCCAGTCCAGCCCTGGGCAAGACATACAGTAATAATTGCTTAAACAAGTTATCGATCTGTTTTATAATAATAATACGCTGGTCCTTTCTGAATAACCGCTCACTCTGTTGAATACAGTGACCTGATGCCCATTGCTAATGTATGGGCTGCAGCACTTGATACACACTCACAGGATGATAATTCATTGCATGGAGATTTCTGTTCACTTACATTTTCTTCATATTGTGTGTGTAAATGCAATAACCAGAGGAACCATGATAATCTACTCAAACATGTCTAGGTCTGATTTAGACATGGAGTCAAGGCAAGAGAAAATGTTATTTACTGATTTTCAAAGTGTTCTCTCATCGGTAACACTTTATCTGAGGGGCACAAATAATGTAGCATTATGCTGTTTGTTAAAATTGCCAGCTCTATTGAGTTCCTTTCTTCGATAATATTTGAATATCTGTATGGGGGGCGGTGAGATCTCTCTAGGTCACGTGGTATGTTAATTTTCCCCATTCATTACCGGGTTGGTTTTTGGCGCTTTTCTGCCTTGTTGAACTCTGCCCTTCCCCCCCCGCTTGTACTGGACAGGTGGGAAGTGTCCGCGGTCTGTAAGTTTGTTAATTGCATTACTTCGGGTTAATAAACTCTTGGTTAACTAATCCACCTGTGTGCTCTAATCGGCGCCCTGCTGAGATCATCTCCGGGTTTAATTGAATCAATCTCCACCACGAACATTTCATGCTCGATTTTACATGGTCCTTCGAGCCGGATAGACGACCTCAGCAGCAGCAAGGATGTCCAGCCAAGATAGAAGTGATTCCCGAGCTAACCGTGCAATCCGCAGACCACATTATCTGACAGATTATGTTATAAGCTATCCGGGAAAACAAACACCTAGGGTACGCTGCCATTCCGAGCGGGAGGAGTCCGTCGGCATAGCGGATAGAACATCCTTCGTTCCGGAGCTGCAGGAGCATAGCGTCGATCGTCCCAAAACTAATGAAGAAACCGACGATCGCTTATCTTTGCGGAATATCGAAGCATGCTTGAACAGCATCGAGCGACAACGAGAGCGAGTCAAACGGGATATTGCGGAAGCCCTGCATGTATCCCACGCGGATGTCATGACAAGTCATAACTTGGGACAAACTGCAACACCGAGCTTGAACCGCTCCAGCCGTGAGCCTACAAGCCGCTGCCGCCGATCACCTGCCGACCGCTCCGGTCGTGAGTCTACATGCCACCGCCGTTCGACCAGCTCCGGCCGCCGCCCGACCAGCTCCGGCCGTCGCCGCCGCTCGACCAGCTCCGGCCGTGAGTCTACAAGCCGCCGCCGCTCGCCCGCCGACCGCTCCGGTCGTGAGTCTACATGCCACCGCCGTTCGACCAGCTCCGGCCGCCGCCCGACCAGCTCCGGCCTTCGCCGCCGCTCGACCAGCTCCGGCCGTGAGTCTACAAGCCGCCGCCGCTCGTCCGCCGACCGCTCCGGTCGTTAGTCTACAGTCCGCCGCCGCTCGCTCGCCGACCGCTGCAGATGTGAGTCTACGAGCCGCCGCCGCTCGCCCGCCGTCCTCTCCAGCCGAGAGCCTACAGGCCGCCGCCGCTCGCCCGCCGACCGCTCCGATCGTGAGGCTACAGGACACCGCCGCTCGCCCGCCGACCGCTCCGGCCGTGAGCCTACAGGCCGCCGCCGCTCGCCTGTCATTCGCTACAGATCACCTACTGCTTGGGAATCACCGGACCCACGTTATATCGCCACTGGTTTTCGTGGCAGTTACCCTCATGGCAGCAATGGCTCGTATAGCCAGTCACATCCCACGAGTGACCGTCACTACAACGGCTATTCCAATCATAGCTTTCAGGAATCTCTATATCGTGGACCTAAACCTACAATCCCTGATTTTGTGAATGAAGACCTTCGGGAGTTTGCGAGGTTGAGAGTTGCCCTTGATAATTTACTGCCAGCAGATGCGACCGAGTGGTTTAAGTTTCAGATATTAGTAGATCACCTTAAGTTTTAAGAAGCCTTACCCATAGCTGACTCCTACAGTAATAGCCAATACCCATACAGTGACACGATGAGAGCTCTCATTGAGCTGTATGGACAGCCACACCAACTTGCTTTACAACGTATTGCTAAGCTGATGGAAGGGCCCAACATTAGGACTGGAGATGTTAGAGGGTTCAGGAAGTTTGCATTGACGGTAAGGGCACTCGTTGGAATGCTAGGTCAACTTGGCAGAGAGGGCCTGATAGAGTTAAGTTGTGGATCTCATGTCCCCAGATTACTGGGTAAACTGCCACATGATCTAAGAGCTAATTTTAGGAGGTATATTAACCCTGTAGTTATTCCTATACCAACCCTCCATCATCTGTCTGAGTGGCTTGAATATGAGGTGAAGGTTCAGGGATGTGGACCACCAACTGATGCTGCTGATCGTAGTAAGGAGCATCATATCATCCGTAAGGATAGGTCTTCTTCTAAAACTGCTGTTGTCCTTTATGGGAGTGAGCAGAAGGACAAACGGCACGAGGTTCAACCGCGCAACGTAGCTTCACAGGGTTTCCGGGAAAGGCCTAAGAAGTTTTGTCCTTTCTGTAGCACCACTCAACATTACATGAATCAGTGTGATAATTTCCAACTCCTGTCTAGCCAGCAGAAGGAGACCTGGATAACGACGCATAACCGATGTCGGAGATGTGGCCGCAACCATCCAGATGTTCAGTGTAGCTTGAAAGCTAAGTGCAGTAGGTGTGAGCGAAAACACCTTGATGTTTTACATGAGGTTAATACTCATGATGAAGGTAAGGCGAGTAGTGAAGATGCCACCGTGCCGGAGCATACCTGTCCCAGTACCTCCACAGTTGAAACACTTTATGTAGATAGGCCTACAGACAGTAAGAAGGTATTATTAAAGATATGTAGGGTTGTGTTACGCCATGGAGAGAATACCTTAGACACGTATGCGCTCTTGGATGACGGCTCAGAGCGCACTATCTTGCTGCATGAAGCTGCTCAGAAGCTAGGCCTCCAGGGGAACCCAGAGGACCTGACGCTTCGGACGGTAAGGCAAGACCTGTGCACTGTTAGAGGAGCAGCAGTGTCTTTCTCGGTGTCACCTGTAAGTCGTTCTGACTGGAACTTCCATATACACAGCGCTTTTCACTGTCTTGCTCCACATACTTACCCAGTGGTAGCTCTTCAGAGGAAGTATAGACATCTGAAACACCTCCCCCTCGCTCCAGTTAAGGACGCGTACCCACTTCTGCTTATCGGATCAGATTGTCCACATCTGATAACCCCGATAGAGCCAGTGAGATTAGGGCCCCCTGGTGGACCAGCAGCTATAAAGACCCGCCTAGGTTGGACCCTACAGGGCCCATCACACTTGGTGACCACCAGTCTCAACGCGACTCAGTGTCTCCTGACACATGCTACCTCTCCAGACTCTGAATTATTCAGTCATGTAGAGAGACTATGGCAGTTGGACACCTTACCCTACCGGAACGAGAAGCTTGTCACTCGGTCCAAACAGGATACGGAAGCAATTAAGAAACTCGAGGGCTGTACAGTTAGAGTTCCAGTCGAAGGCATTGAGCGATATGCGACTCCGCTTCTGTGGAAAACTAGCCCCCCCTCATTAGCCGCTCCTATGGAAGCTACTCTCGCTCACCTTAGAGGAGCTGAGAAACGTCTAGCTAGAGACCCTGATAAAGCTGCAGTTTATCAGAGAGAAATTACTAAATTAGTTGAAGCTGGCTATGTGTGTAAGGTTCCACCAGCCACCGCTGTGGGCAGCTCTGGGTGGTATATCCCGCACCACTTAGTTCAGCATAACGACAAGTACAGACTTGTCTTTAATTGCTCCTTCACCTATAAGGGTAAGAGCTTAAATGAGTGTCTCCTCCCTGGGCCATCACTTGGCGCATCTTTGTTGGGAGTCCTTCTCCGTTTCCGAGAGTACAGGGTAGCCATCAGTGGTGACATAAAGGGCATGTTCCACCAGGTGCGGCTGCTTGAAGAGGACCAGCCCTTTCTCAGGTTCCTGTGGCGTGATCTGAAGAGGGAGAACCCACCTGATGTTTATCAGTGGCAGGTTCTACCCTTTGGGACCACTTGCAGTCCCTGCTGCGCCACCTTCGCGCTTCAGAAGCATGTTATGGACCATTCTAAGTCGGGAGAGGATTTGCGTTCATCAGTTGCACGCTGTTTTTATGTAGACAACTGTCTTCAGAGCCTAGCTACTCCCGGCAAGGCTAAGGAACTCCTCAGGAAGTTGCGCACACTCGGGTTACGCTGGCAGTGCTTATCAGACACCTTGGGCTACAAGTATAGCCCGATAGAGAGTGCTGAACCTACAATGCGGAGGATCTACTGCATCCTGGCCAGTCAGTATGACCCACTTGGGTTCATAATTCCCTTCACGACCAGAGCGAAGGTCCTGGTACAGAAGCTCTGGACAAAGGGAAGGGAGTGGGATGACCCCAACTTACCTAGTGAGTTGATCCAGGACTGGCTTAATTGGGAAAGGGAACTTAGCCAGTTGTCCCAAATTAATATACCCAGATGTTACAGCAGCACTGATCTGGGTCCACTAGCTAGCCGGAGCGTGCACATCTTCACCGATGCCTCAGAGCAGGCCTATGGTGCTGTAGCATACCTACGTAGTGAAGGTATAAATGGGAAGGTAGAGATCAGGGTAGGAGGCCGACTGCGCAAATGCCATGACATAGGTCAGGATGCAGTACACCCCATAGTGTTAGATCCAACCCATAGGATCACCTCACTGCTGATTAAGCAGTATGATGACCAGCTGTATCACCCAGGGCCAGAGCGCGTCTTTGCGGAGTTAAGGAGGCGCTATTGGGTTCTACGCGGAAGGGCAGCAGTCCGAAGGATACAGTTTGAATGTGTGTCATGCCGCAGATGGCGTGGTAGGCCGGATGTCCCTCTGATGGCTGATATGCCCCCCTCTAGTTTGAGACTGCATTGCCCAGCGTTTTACTCCACAGGTGTGGACTGTTTTGGCCCTTTCTTGGTGAAGATCGGAAGAAGACAGGAAAAATGCTGGGGCATTATTTACAAGTGTCTCACCACTAGAGCTGTGTACCTAGATCTCATGCCTAGCCTCGATACCGACTCATTCCTCATGTCACTACGCCGGTTTACTGCACGGAGAGGGAAGCCACATGAGATGATATCTGATCAGGGCACCAATTTTAAGGGAGCTAGTACTGAGCTGAGAGAAGCCTTTAATGCTTTAGCACCCTCTATAAAAGACCAACTGGCATCCCAGCAGATCACTTTCCGCTTTAACCCACCTAGCGCTCCTCATTTCGGAGGATCCTGGGAACAGGAAATTCGCTCAGTGAAGACAGCCTTACGCACCGTCCTGGCCCCGCACACTGTGACCGAGGAGGTCCTGCGGACTGTGCTAGTTGAGGTGGAAGGGATTTTAAATTCAAAGCCCTTGAGTTACATGTCTTCGGATATAGCCGATCCTGACCCCATCACTCCCAATTCCCTCTTGATGGGGCGGCCAGATTCCACCCTTCCTCACGTGGTCTACCCTGCCTCAGAGCATCTCAGCCGGAGGAGATGGAGGCATAGCCAGGTGTTGGCTGATTAGTTTTGGAGGAGCTTTATTCGGGATTACCTGCCAACCCTTCAGACCAGACAGAAATGGCAGGTGGAGACAATCAACATGGCGGTTGGAACCGTGGTTATGATTGTGGACCCTCAAATGCCAAGATCGGTGTGGATGGTGGGCAAAGTGACAGCAGTTCATCCAGGCGATGATGGAAGGATCCGCACGGCGGAGATCCGAGTTAAGGACAGAGTGTACGTGAGACCAGTGGCTCGTCTTATCCGGATGCCGGATTTACCGCCAGACTCATCAGACTCTGAACTGGCCTGATGAATAACAAATTTGTGTCCATATTTGGGGGCGGCTGTTAAAATTGCTAGCTCTATTGAGTTCCTTTCTTCGATAATATTTGAATATCTGTATGGGGGGCGGTGAGATCTCTCTAGGTCACGTGGTATATTAATTTTCCCCATTCATTACCGGGTTGGTTTTTGGCGCTTTTCTGCCCTGTTGAACTCCGCTTCGCGTCGTGGCCGCATTACCACCTCGGGTGTGCATTATTTTTCTAATAATTCAACGGCCCGTCGTCAATTATTCCTTACTTAATCCACCAGACTGTGGTTTCATTATGTTACTCAGTTATGCTTTGGGTGACGCTGAAGTAGGACATTAATAGGACAGAACAGAAAGCCTTTATTGTCATTGTACAGGGAGGAAATACAGTAAATAGGCATAAATATATAAAATGTACATATACAGGGGAGGGGGAAAGCCCCCCCCCAATCAGGATTACATTTAGTTACATTTTAGTCAGAGACAAAAACTATAAAATTATATTTTTGTTGTTTATTCAGCTCACTGAACACAGACATTTATTTTTGTCAAACATACATTTCAGAGTAAAAATGATTATAAAGGTTAAAAAGCAGAGATTTTACCTTTTTGCCAGGAGAACCAGCAACACGTCACAGTGACACTGAGGAGTCATAATAAACCATAAACCCTGGAAAGAGGGGCTCAGTGAATGAGGAGGTGAATCTGTACAGGGGGGTCAGTCCATCAGAGGAGACTCTGTAGAAGGACAGAGCACCAGCCCCCCAGTCCAGATACACTCCTACTCTGCGGGAGCCTGAGGGCCGTATGGGTATGAGAGTCGGTTTATTATTGTGCTGGACAAAGTAACTGTCACGATTACAGTACAGACACCATGACTTGTCATTGTATCCAAACAGACAGTCACTCCCTCCTTTCCTCCTGATCCCTTTATAAGTCACTCCTATATCATGGGCTCCATCTTTATCCCACTCAGCCTCCCAGTAACAGTGGCCAGTCAGACTCTCTCTGCACAGAACTTGGGGGCAGTCCTCAAATCTCTCTGGATGATCAGGATATGGCTGCTCTGCCCCCCGTGTCACCTTCCTGTTCCCCTCTGACAGAGACAGGCTTCTGTGTGCTGTGTTGGGGTCCAGCGTCAGCTGGCAGGAGTCTGTAGGCAGGAGGAAGAATTATTAATACCATCAGGCAGCCTGTACTTTATGTTTCTGTACAATATAAAAACAGCACAGCTTCCCCGAACGAAGCGGGAACTGAAGTTTATGAAATAGCTCAGGAAATGTCGGACGGCGCGCGACGCGGGCGGGAAGAGCCGCCAAAATGCGGCGCGAGCTAAACTAACAGCTTAATTACGGGTAAATAAAATTACACAGCAGCTACATTCATCAGACACATTCATCACAAGCATATTTACCACAAAACGGCACCAGATATTAATACTAAAAGTCAGTGTCTTTCCTTCTAACCGCTAAATCCGGCGCCTTGCTGCTCTCCGTCTTTCTACAGGGAGTTTACCTTTGAAAATGGCCATCAATAACAGAATATTTAAGTAATATTATTACCTATTTAAAGTGATATTCAATAAAGGTTTGGACCTGGATTCTGATACAAACTTCCGAAGACGATTCCGGTCTGAATGCATTTCACATGCATCGGCTTATTTCCGTGAAGCGTGTCATACTGTATCTGCTGATCAGGGAGAAACACGTACTGCGGTGTCAAGCGGGGCGGAATAGGTGCCGCCCAAAGTCGGCAAAATAATGATAATACCCTCTACAAACCATCAATAAAAGCGGATTAAACTACACAGATCGTGCATCATGAAAAACAGAAAGGTTATCTCATTAATTCAGAAAAACAGGATGATTATTACATTAATTCGGAAAAGCAGAATTGACTTTTTCCGATTAATGCAATACGTAAGGAATAATTGACGACGGGCCGTTGAATTATTAGAAAAATAATGCACACCCGAGGTGGTAATGCGGCCACGACGCGAAGCGGAGTGGCCGTTACACCTCGGGTGTGCATTATTTTTCTAATAATTCAACGGTCCGGAGTCAATTATTCCGCTTATACTACGGTTGCCACACCTCAAGACATCGATCAGATGATATATTTCAAGGGATTCGTCCGGTTTTTCTACTTAAATCGCTATTGTGAGTAGGATTATTTCTTCCGCATCTCATCCAACGACTCTTTTGCTAGTTCCAAAACGTCATTAGCTGTTGTTTTTTGGTGTTTTCTTCGTGTTTTTCTCCCTCGAGTATGTCTAGCTGTTCTTCGCTGATCGTTTTATGTCTTTTGTTGTTGCTGGCTGCCTTTGATGTCCGCTTCCGTTTATGTTGTTTTTCATCTGGACTGTCTAATACTGCTGCAGCCCAGTTGTTGAAAGTTTCATATTCACCGTAAATATTAAAATTTACTTTCGGAAAATCGTCTGTCATGTTGTTGTTTTTGTTAGTCCTGTGTGCTGTATAGGTACTGTATGCTAATTTCCGTTATTAAAGTTAACTATGCGAAGTGATATGGAACTGTAATACGGTCAAGAGAGCTGCCTGGAACTACGTTCGCCGTGCGTTTCCCTGAAAATAATTGCACACCTCAGAACGTTCGTCAGCCAATCAGATTCAAGCATTCAACGGTCCCGTAGTATAAGTTTCCATATTGAACCGCTTACCGCGCGTGTAACTCTAGATGTCTGTCTCTCTGCACGTGGCCGCGCTAATCTGTTAACATGGGCGCCGAGATGAAATTCGATATTTTGCACCGCACATCCAGCGTGTCCCGGGCGCAAGTCTCTTTTAGCACCGTGGTCTGGGAAATCTTATTAATCATAAGCAAAGCCCTACATGATTGGCTGTCTTATTAATATTTATGAGAGGGGCATTACATGATTGGCCAGTGAACATCGACACTGCCTGTTTTTTCTGCCTAAGGCGGGGCTGCGCAAATCCAGTCCTGGCGGGCCGGCGCCCAGTGTAGCTTAGTTCTTTCCCTGTCCCACCATAAATGATTCAGCTCAAAAGCTGTGTGGTAATTAGCACAAGCAGTTGTATCCGGGGTGTTAAATGAGGGGAAACCCAAAAATGTGCAGGTCTCTGGCCCTCCAGACCTGGATTTGGCCACCCCTGGTCTAAGGCATTCACTGCCCAATCAGGAATATTCTCTCATGAATATTAAGGTGTGTTCCAGAACCACCATGTAAAAATGCAAATTCACATTTTGCACATGAGGAGAGAGTCCAGGATCACTGCCTATAGGTGCCCTCTTAGGACAATACTAACGAATCTCACACAGAAAACACATACACTCACAGCATGTGCAAAAAGAACAAATGCAAAGGATTCTTCTTTTTATTAAATTAAAGATATACAACTACATCAGAATATATTTTAACCATGTTACACTCCCACACAAACACAAAGATGATATGAGCAGCTATAAAAGTATTTGTAAAAAATATTTTTAAAAACGATTAAATGAATTGATAGTGTTTTTGGTGATGATTTTGATGTTTTATTTCTCTCATTTGGATGTTGTCTAAAATGACACACAGAAACTCACCTAAACACAAACATGGAAATCCATCTACACACAGTGCAAAAAGCCACACTCATCACAACAATCGTGTGAATACAACAATAACAAAGTATTAATGGTATTATTAATAAAAAACCTGCAAACACACTTACATTTCTGTAAGCCTGGTCTGGTCCTGCACTCTCCACTGTGGTCCACACTATAGGAGAAGCAGAATGACATAGTGCTGCTTTATCCATTTATTTATTGGTGCCTCTTCTTCACATACATGCATACGTATCTGTAGAGTGTCAGACACACACTCTGTACTCACTTCAGCTTCTCCAGTTTACAGCTGGGATCCTCCAGTACAGCAGAGAGCAGCTTCACTCCTGAGTCTCCTGGGTGATTGTAGCTCAGATCCAGCTCTCTCAGGTGTGAGGGGTTTGACCTTAGAGCTGAAGCCAGGGAAGAACAGCCTTCTTCTGTGACTCTACAGCCTGACAGCCTGCAGAGAGACAGACAAAGACTCCCCAATAAATAAGATCACCTCACCATTACAAGCATTACTTATAAGTAAAAGTGACTAAATAAATATTTCAATGACACGAAATGAACAACACCTTCCGAACATTTTACAAGAACCTATATATACTCCTCAGAACAAGAACCAGATGCAGTTGATAAAGAATCATTTTTAAACAATCTAGACTTACCCATAATAACCAATGAAATAGCAGATACCCTTGATGCACCATTAACATCAGAAGGACTCCATAAGTTCCTCAACCAAATGCCTAACAATAAAGTGTCCAGACCGGATGGTTTCCCTGCAGAAATCTATTAACATTTTTGGGATGTATTATCTCCACTCTTCAATAGACAGATAGAGAAATTAAACATACATCACAAATCCCATCACATATGAGCACAGCGACCATTACAGTGTTATTGAAACCTGATAAAGACCCATGGTGGGGTTTATTAAAACATCAAAAAAGTATGATCTTGTTTTTTCTTTTACTATAAACAATGATGAAGCTATTCTTCACCCATCTTCTGAGGTTTCTTTTTAGCAGCAAATAAAACAAAACCTCCTTTATAACCAAAACCAAAAAGCTCCTGATAAAAAAAATTTATGTAATTTTGTAGTAGTTATAAACTAATAGAAAGAAAAGAACAATTTTGTTTTATATGGAAGTTTCAATCAATTTTTAAGTTTTTTTTCCAGAAAGATGAGTGTGTCCACATTTTATCCACCACTCTCTTGCCATCACCCTCATAACTTACAGGGAAACCAAAGTGCTCCCAAACTCCAGACCTGTTGGTTATAGGAGGATCCTTATTTCTGGTCTGATAATTGCATTAACGTTACTAGCCATTTTGCAACGAGCTAGTGCAGCAAATGCCTGACTGACTGTGTTTGGGGGTGGGAGGGGCAGTCAGCACGTTGCCTGTCATGTCGTTTGGGCTGCCTTGTTGAGCGTAGTAGCACTGAAAACATTATATTTTACACACTTTATTTTCTTTTATTTTTTTCAAATATAACCCTCTGGAGTCTAGGGGTAGGGAACACACTTTCACTGACTGGGGCATGATCACACATTTCATTCAATATCATAAACTTAATTCATGGCAAATAAATAATTTCTTATATATTTGTTTTGGCATTAAACTCATCTTAATCTTAGTGTACTTTGTAAATATGTCAGATTTATGTTAAGTTTGTAATTTGACATCAAAGTATGGACATTGCAAAATGCAACTTAGAATAATTGCAGACACATAATAAAAGTACATAGTAAGCAATGCTGGCAGTTTGTTTTGATCCAAGATATCTGATCAACAAATTCTTGGCTACATGAAGATGACTAAATCGTATAGTTGCAACATTCAGTTGGATTTATAAATAAGAAAAACCGAACTCATGTCACTATTTTTGGCTCCTTTCATTGAATATGTAGTAACTTCCATGGGTATGAATGAGCCATTGTCACCTGGCCACATCCCTCCCCCCCTTTTATGGCTCTGACTGGAATGTTTCTGGATCGCGTTTCACCGTTGCGCTGTTAATAAAATTACCATGCGAATGCGATTTGAATACGCGCTAATTAATGCGGCTATTTAGAATGTGTGACGACCCTGACGTTATCTCCAGGCCCTACTGGGAAGAGTGTGGCTGATCTTGATTGGCCTATCCTATAATTAATTGCTAATTGGTATTCTATATAAGACTCTGTAGGGAGGGAGACTGGGGGTGGGTCTTTGTGTGTCATGTAGTCATTTGTTGACCCCTTTAGTTGTTCTTTCTCTTGTGCATTTTATTTTTCTTTTTGTGCTATGTAGAATAAGGGTTGGTGGTGATTGTTTGCTTCTCTATCCCTAGACTTTATTACGTGACTTATTTCTACTGTCGAACCCGTACAAATAATAAATAATCTTTACTGGTTATATGTTTTCTGTTTCGATCCCTCTTTTATGTTGCGACCTCAAACGAGCGGGTTGTAACAAATGTGAATAGCGATCTTCGGGTGAGAGCGGTACTACACGCCCCCGATCCAGGTAAAACAAAGTAAGATGACTTGGTTTACTTTTTATGCCGATTTAGCCTAATTTTAAAAACTTTAATCCTTAATGGATGTTTTGAAAAGGAGACCGATTACGGATTTAGTCAGCGTTTTTTTCATGTTTCTATAATAAGATTTCAGCGAGTTATGAACTGAAATAGACAAGAAAGATACTCGGCATCGCTGACGATGCCGTCGACTCCAGAGGGATAAAAGTATTTTTCTGAATCGTTCGGTTTGTAATGCGTACCGAACCGAAAGCCTCGTACCGAACGGTTCAATACGAATACGCGTATTGTTACACCTCTAATTCCTACTATAATCCATCCTGATCAAAGACCTCAATAAGACAAAGACTTGCCTCAGAAAACATCCATAAATCATTTAATTTAGTCAATATTGCTCAGCATACCCATACTAAAACCATAATTACATCATCCATCCATCCATCCATCCATTGTCCAACCCGCTTATCCGACTGGGTCGTGGGGGGTCCAGAGCCTATCTCGGAAGCAATGGGCACGAGGCGGGGAACAACCCAGGAGGGGGGCCAGCCCATCACAGGGCACACTCACACACCATTCACTCACACACCAGTCACTCACACACCATTCACACACACACGTACATCTATAATTACATCATTAGAAGCAGAAAAGGCATCTGACAGTCAGTTGGACATTTCTCTTTAACACATTCCATAGATTTGGCTTCGGAGAGTCGTTCACCCACTGGGTTAAAATGCTGTACACCTCAGCCAAAGCTACAGTGTCACAGATGGGATCACATCACCTGCATTTACACTCCGACGGGGAAGACGGCCTGCCTGCCCACTCTCTCCTTCATTGTTTGCCATCTTCGTAGAACCACTTGCGGCAGCAATATGACAGAACAGTGAAATAAATGGAATTCATACCGATAACTCAATATAAAATTCTCTATGCAGATGATATCTTGTTGTTTGTACAAAACCCTCAACCCTCACTACATGAAATTTAAATTTTACTAATACCTTTTCAAAACTATCAAACTACACAATAAACTGGAATAAACCCATAATATTCTCACTGTCTGAAGATGCCTGGGATTCTGCTGATCAGGATGGTCCATTTCACACCGGAAATATCCGGTACTTGGGTATCAACATCTCCCCCAGGCTGCCAGACTTGTTTACCCTAAACTACACCCCCTTACTCAAAACAAAAGATGAATTTCCCACTCTCACTAATAGGACATATTTCAACAAACAAAATAAAAATTCTCCTCCAGATTAATTACTATTTCTCAATGCTTCCTATCATACCTTCAGAAAAATTCTTTCAAACTCTGAACTCATTAATGTCACATTTTTACTGGAAAAACAAAAACGCAAAAATCAAACATTCCACATCTCAAGGCAGATTACAAGCTCAGATTTTTCTTCATTTTTACTTAGCAAATCAACTGCAACACTTAACTAAATGGTCACACTACATGGTTAGAGCAGGAGCAGCTGTACTGTAAAAATCTCAGACGTGCAGACTTACCCTTTCTCAATATTTCATTAAAGAAACATAACTGCTTTAACAATACTGCCATTTGCACAACGCTGACAGCCCAGTGGAAAGCCATTAAAATCACAAACTGCACTCTCAGACCCTGTAAATATACCACAATATGGAATAATCTGTAATTCCTACTTCACAATCACACTATTAACTATCACTCATGGAAACAGAAAGGGATTACACATCTCCGCCTCCTTTTTAATAACAGTCATTTCATGACATTGAAAGACTCAATCCATAAATACGGAGTTGAGAATAGGCAATTTTTGGGTGTCAAACATAATTATCTTCATAATATGTGGGCCTGTATACCTGTTCACAGTGGCCCATGAGTGTCACAGATAATTATCTGTATGCTATGTGGGCCTGTATACCTGCTCACAGTGCACCATGGGTGTCACAGATAATTATCTGTATGCTATGTGGGCCTGTATACCTGTTCACAGTGGCCCATGAGTGTCACAGATAATTATCTGTATGCTATGTGGGCCTGTATACCTGCTCACAGTGCACCATGGGTGTCACAGATAATTATCTGTATGCTATGTGGGCCTGTATACCTGTTCACAGAGCACCATGGTTGTCACAGATATATAATTATCTGCATGCTATGTGGGCCTGTATACCTGCTCACAGTGCACCATGGGTGTACAGATGATTATCTGCGTGCTCTGTGGGCCTGTATATCTGCTCACAGTGCACCATGGGTGTCACAGATAATTGTCTGCGTGCTATGTGGGCCTGTATACCTGCTCACAGTGCACCATGGGTGTCACAGATAATTGTCTGCGTGCTATGTGGGCCTGTATACCTGTTCACAGAGCACCATGGTTGTCACAGATAATTGTCTGCGTGCTATGTGGGCCTGTATACCTGCTCACAGTGCACCATGGGTGTCACAGATAATTGTCTGCGTGCTATGTGGGCCTGTATACCTGCTCACAGTGCACCATGGGTGTCACAGATGATTATCTGCGTGCTATGTGGGCCTGTATACCCAGTCACACAAAAATGTTTCTATGTTGGTTATCCTTCAGAATGTTATTTGTATCCAGGTAATCCACCATTTTCGCTTGGATTATAGAACATAAGAACATAAGAAATTTACAAACGAGAGGGGGCCATTCGGCCCATCAAGCTCGTTTGGGGAGAACTTAACTAATAGCTCAGAGTTGTTAATATCTTATTTTAACAACTGATTTAAAGGAACCCAGGGTTTTAGCTTCCGCTACTGTATTAGGATGAATTCGCGGACGATTACGTCACCCACGTGATATGGAATTAATCCTTTACTATAATATTCTGGGAAGTTGTAATTGTGGATTAATTCCGATCGCGTGTGGACTGATCGTCCTGAAATTCAGATCAATCGTCCATAATTCACCCCGAATGTTACTAGACTGCACGAACATGTTATTTAACGATCCCCTGTAAAACCTAATTTTGCCATAAATAACTTGGGCTCATAAAAAGAAGCCAGGATGCTAATCTGGGCCATTAGATCGGCATGCAGGATGCTAATCTGGGCCATTAGATCGGCATGCAGGATGCTAATCTGGGCCATTAGATCGGCATGCAGGATGCTCATCTGGGCCATTAGATCAGCATGCAGGATGCTAATCTCGGCCATTAGATCGGCATGCAGGATGCTAATCTTGGTTTCGGGAGATGGGGGGGGGGGGTCGGTATACAGCGCCCTATATTGCCTGTAGGGGGGAACAGGGAGGCATTGCGCAAAGACACCTGGCGCAAGGATGCCTATTGTAGTATGTTATCGCAAGCAGCAGCACTCGGACAAAAGGGGGAATTGAAGTACATATTGCCTGGGGGGAAGGGTTGAGCCTGGCCAGCTTACCCCCTGCCCGCACGCAACGCTAAATTTACTATAAAGGAAGGGGGAGATCCCAGTACTGACCGGAGCTCAGCCGTGGGATAGAGCGCGCATCGCCCGGCACTTTCTCGGGATTAATAGTGGTCCTAAAATTGAACCCTGCGGTACCCCACTATGAACGCAGACCCACTGTGACTTTGTGCCTCTAATAACTACTAATAGCTTCCATTACTTTTCCAGTTATGCGAGTTACATTAATAATTATTTGCTGGATTACTTCTATTCCCTTTTCTCAATATGGGCATTATATTAGCATACTTCCAATCAGAAGGTATCACACCAGCAGATAAGGATTTCTGCAATAGTAAAGTTAAAGGTTGGATAATAATATCCCTCATCTCTTTTAAAAGTATAGGCAAGATGCCATCAGGGCCCTGTGATTTATTTATTTTGAGCTTAGCTAGGCTTTGTACCACATCAGCCTCAGTTATACATACAGTGCCCTCCGCAATTATTGGCACCCCTTTGTACAAGGGTAAGAAAAAATCCACCTTCTGCTGAAGTTGCTACATCTCACACTGAAAAAATGAGAAATCCAACCTTTTACTGAAATTAATTTATTAAAAAAAAAACAAAACCTTCAAGAAATATTATTTTTAACGAAAACACATGTGGCATGATTATTGGCACCACTGCAAATTATAGTGAACACAATGTAACTGAAGCATGTTTCCCTTGTAAATTGTACATCTTTGCGTTGATTGCAGTGAATAGGAACCTTCAAGCTGTAATCCATGACTTCCTGATTATCTGGGGTACAAACATGAGGAGACACAGAGGCCAAATTCCCTTAGTCATCCATCAACATGGGAAAGATAAGAGATCACACAGACCAAATGAGGGAGAAGTATGCTGACCTTCATAAGTCAGGGAAAGGGTATGAAAAATAGTTACTCGCCTTAAAATGCCCTTTTCTACTGTTAGGGCAATAATTAAAATGTGGACATCAACTGGAACTGTTAGAAACCTGCCTGGAAGACGACCCAAGTTTATTTTGCCCCCACATACAGTGAGGAGGATCATAAGAGAGACAAAAAATCCCCAAGGATGACTGTTGGTGAATTACAAGACCAAGTAAAATCTTGGGGTTACCACGTCTCTGAAAAAACCATCAGACGACACCTTCATGCTAACAGATTTTTGAAAGGTATGACAGAAAGAAGCCTTTTCTGTCAGTTACTTAAAATGTAAGTGGCAGGAGTTTGCAAAACATTACTACAACTTTGACTGGAATCAAATTCAATGGTCTGATGAAACAAAAATTGAGCTTTTTGGCAATAAACATTCAAGGTGGGTTTGGTGTAAACAGAAGGATGGATATAATTAAATGAACCTTATTCCAAATGTAAAATATGGTGGAGGTTCTGTGATGTTTTGGGGCTGTTTTTCCTCCAAAGGCCCCGGAAACCTCGTTAGGGTACATGGCACTATGGACTGTAAAATATGGTGGAGGTTCTGTGATGTTTTGGGGCTGTTTTTCCTCCAAAGGCCCCGGAAACCTCGTTAGGGTACATGGCACTATGGACTGTAAAATATGGTGGAGGTTCTGTGATGTTTTGGGGCTGTTTTTCCTCCAAAGGCCCCGGAAACCTCGTTAGGGTACATGGCACTATGGATTGTAAAATATAGTGGAGGTTCTGTGATGTTTTGGGGCTGTTTTTCCTCCAAAGGCCCCGGAAACCTCGTTAGGATACATGGCACTATGGACTGTAAAATATGGTGGAGGTTCTGTGATGTTTTGGGGCTGTTTTTCCTCCAAAGGCCCCGGAAACCTCGTTAGGGTACATGGCACTATGGACTGTAAAATATGGTGGAGGTTCTGTGATGTTTTGGGGCTGTTTTTCCTCCAAAGGCCCCGGAAACCTCGTTAGGGTACATGGCACTATGGACTGTAAAATATGGTGGAGGTTCTGTGATGTTTTGGGGCTGTTTTTCCTCCAAAGGCCCCGGAAACCTCGTTAGGGTACATGGCACTATGGACGCCATCAAATACCAGGACATTTTATATCAAACTTTGGCTGCTGCTGCCAGGAAACTAAA